>NC_133804.1:7840630-8140630 GCF_043250625.1 Sebastes fasciatus | reverse complement strand
TTTTTTCTGTGGAGTCTGGTTGGCGAGAGCATATGGATACAATGGCTTCAGTTCTTCATCGGAGAGGGCTGTCTGACGGCAAGGTAAACCATCAAAAATATTCTAAATACAGCGTACACATAAACTGATATTGATTCTTTTAGGACGCTAAAATATGTTGTGCTGCCGGCCTCGTCCACAGCAGTACATTGCATTACAGTGCTGGTACTCCTGTCTGTCTCTCCAAGCTGGGGGCGTGCCAATCGTCATCTACTGGAGGTAATACACTGAATATGGATAAGTACCTCATACAACCCCACTTCAAAACACCTGAACTATCCCTTTCAGTACTAAGCCGTAGCACTACACCTACCTCATAACCTCTACAATCATCAAAAAAACATGATAAGACACATTTACTGAATTATAGCACCGAGTTAGCAGAGGCTGGTGATTATACAGACAGTAAAGTGAACTGTGTGAAAAGCACCAGAGCAAAAAAAAAAAAGCATAATTATACCAAAAACTCTTTAAGCTTCTCTAATTAAAGTTGTGCTTCATACAGTGTTTTCTTGTCCTTGTCTTGGTGTCCTTGTGTTCTCTACAAACAGCCACACATGCTTCGCTTTTTCAGCTTTTCCAGCTTTTCCTTATTTATGAAACACGTTTGCCACCGCATATTTAAACCAGCCAAAACTGTGATTTGAGGCATTCCATAACTATATGCTTTAGATGCTTGGTGGAAAGTGGTAAGACTTAACTTCAGGACCATTTTCAGCAGATGCAGATCCCACATGCTGACAAGTACATACACATGAACTTATGTTTGCATTCAGTGTTTCTCTCAAAACACACTGTGTGCATCTTTAAGGCCCAACAAACCAGTTGAATGTATTTTCCATTCTCATAAAACACTGTGATAAACACATCTGATGTTTTTTTAAATATGTTTTGGTCCTGCATTGTTCACAGTATGTGTTTGCAAGCTAGCGGTCTTCTTCTTCAAATCTTTTTACTGGTGCATTACAGCCACCAACTATTGATCAGTGCAATAGAATTAAACCATCACTGAGGAAAGTGTATTACGTTGTCCGCAAGCTCATACATGTACATGTGTGTTCTCCTCAGTGGGCATCCTCCGGGTCTGAAAAGTGAAGCGTAAGTGCCTTAAACTTGCATTATCTCTAATAGCCAGCAGGGGGCGACTCCTCTGGTTGCAAAAAGAAGTTTGATTGTATAGAAGTCTATGAGAAAATGAGGCTACTTCTTACTTGATTCATTACCTCAGTAAACATGTTAACATGAGTTTATGGTCTCAATCTCTAATTTGAAGTCTTCTTTAATACAGCATGATGTTCATTTAAATGATGGTCCCATTTAGAGTCAAATAGACCATAAAGCAGGGGATGCTTTAGGGCGTGGCTACCTTGTGATTGACAGGTCGCTACTACTGCGTTGTCCGGTCTGGGAGTTGTTCGTGTTTTCTTCCTACAACTTTAACCCTTTCACAGTGTGTTTTTAATGAAAGTTAATTGTAACATTTTGGTTGCCTAAAAATGTCTTATTCAGAGTTCGGTTGTACTTAGCTCCAGCCTCTCGTGTCGCTTCTGGTTCCAAAAACCAAGATGGCGACGGCCAAAATGCCGAACTCAAGGCTTCAAAACAGCGGTCCACAAACCAATGGTTGATTATATCCACCTTTTATAGTCTATGGTTCTCCTGCACATGAACAAAGATGAACAAAAGGAGGACCCACTCATTAAAACAAGGCTCCATAGCACTACTAGTGGTCAAATACTCTTACTATACTTACTATACTTTTAACTACATGGTTCAATTTCCTACATATAGAATACAGATATTATGCTATGGTTTCCCGCAGCATTTTACAGTGGTGGTGCCCCACCTCGCCTAAAGTGACGAGATCCTCCACTACTGTAAGAGGAAATCATTATACTTTTTTGAAATATAACATTAGCCTTATTAAACATCAGGGAAAATTGTCAGTGGTGCTACATCAGATAACAAAGGACACGTACTTAATGAGTGAGTCTGTTGTTTAAATTAGTTACTACTTTGATAACGGAGATGCGTCCGGATCTGTCTGATTCATCTCAGCATGTAACTGATTGATTGATCACATCGTACGTTCACTTCACAGTAATTAATCAAAGCAGCATACAGCAATGTCGGGACATGAAAAACCTATAAATGATGGCTGAATTCCTGTTAGCTACTTCAGTTTCAGGGTCCTGGTATTGTACATGCTGACATACATCATCATCATCATCATCACTGGGACATTTCAATAAATAGAGTCATCAGTGTGTAATGTTATTAGTAACACCTGTGCTTCTCCTACTATGACAAGTCAAAATGTCTGCTGTAGGACAACAGAGTCTGTTGACATTAGTTTAAAGTTGGCATTGACCAGATGGACTTATATCATCAATGGCTGAGACGTGGTGGGGTGCAGCTTTTAGCGCCTCCGCTAACCAAACCATGTCTGCTATTATGTTTATGTCTTTAACCCATAGATTTGTCTCAAAGCTACACAGCTTAAACTGATCTGCTGTGACATTTGCTTAAAGGGTAACGTCCGCATTTTTCAACCTAAACCCTATTTTCCCATGTTTTTGTGTCTAACTGATTAATAAGGACAACAATTTCTGAAACTGGTCCAGTATTGATGGATAACGCTGTAACCGGCAGCTGCGAAACAAGCTGCGAGGGAAAGTGAGCAGCGTCAATATAACGTTACGTCCACTAAAAGTGCTTGTTTTTGCCACTGACAGACTCAGGTTGTTATTATAAGTGTCTGAAAACATCATTAAAAGGACACTACAGAAAAATTCAACGTTTTTCTTATCTTTCTTAGCTGTCCAAGTCCAAGTCCCGTTCAAGGAGAAGCCTCATTGTGAAATCTGAATATCCGTATACTCTGGCTCAAATAAATATGGGCGGCCATTGAATTCAAAGACCTCGTCCACATTGACGAAATCATTTAAATATTCAGCCATGACATTGAAAATCTTTCCGATAACACTGAACTACGCTTTCTATACTCCAACACAACAAAACTCTGCCCGGCTGCTACTCACGTTTCCACCATGGATGTATTCCAGTATTCCACCGTTGTCTTCCGGCAACACATGCCCTCGCCAGATTTCAGAACGAGACTTCTCCTTGAGCGAGACTATTTCCATTATGTCAGACACTTATAATAACAATCAGAGCCTGTCATGGCAAAAACAAGCAAGTTTTGTGGATGTAAATGATGGTGCCAGCTTGCCCCAAAAGGACTACATTGCAGCCCGTGAGCAGCTGCCGTCTGCAGCTCTCTCCCTCAATACTGGACAAATTTCAGAAATTGTTGTACCTATAAGTCAGCCTGACACAACAACATGGGAAAATAGGGTCCGGGTTGAAAAATAACGAAGTTTCCCTTTAAGTTTGATGTATTATGTCATATAACAGTACATATACTGCAGAACACCTCCGAAAACCTGTCTAAATATTTCTACAGCTAGCTGACTGGGCCACAGTGTGAAGCAGACATGACCATGTTCCCCAGTGTGCTGGGCATTTTTCACCAGCTGCAACTGTATTTTTATATAAAGACAGAGCTTTTAAGCTTGACTTTGCTCTGACCAAGGTGATCTGTCATCACAAGCTCGCAGAGAGAAAAGAGAGAAATGCAGGGAGATAGAGAGACAAAGGACAGTCCTGCAGCGGTAATTGGGTTGCTGTTTTTTTCCGTCAGTTTCTAAAGTCATTAGGAACATCTCTCTCTTTCCTACCATCTCTCGTTTCCTGTCCTCTTCTCCCTCTCTCTTCCATCCCTCCTTCCTCTGCTCTTTCTTTCAATTCCCTCCTCTCTTCCATCTCTTTGCTCTGTGCCAAAAACATATTCATCATACTCCTCTGCTGCCCTCACAGCGTTGTGCCACAGCATACTAATGACAGTGTGTGTCTGTCTGTGTGTGTGTGTGTGTGTGTGTGTGTGTGTGTGTGTGTGTGTGTGTGTGTGTGTGTGTGTGTGTGTGTCTCTGTGTGTGTGTGAGGGAGAGACTGTCAGCATGTGTTTATACTTATGTGTTTGCTGGCGTAAATGCTTGTGAGTATAAGTCGGCATGTGTACACTGTATGAGCTTGTATGTGTATTTGTGTGTTTGATTAAGAGTGTGTGTGTGTGTGTGTGTGTGTGTGTGTGTGTGTGTGTGTTGTGTTTTACTCCAGGCTATAAAAGCTTGATAATACACCATGCACTCATTTGCTATAAGCCTGTTAACAGCATGCACAGAAAAATGCCACTGAATCGCAGCCTCTCTCTCTCTCTCTCCATCGCTCTCATTTATCTCTTTGTCTCTCTCTCGGTCTTCTTTCCCTCTGTTTATCTTCGCCTCCTGTCTGCATTGTTATCAGTCTGTCTCGTCTGCCTTTGTCTTTCTCTCTCCCTCTCTGTCCCACTAACTTATTCACTTTCTTCTTTTCTTTCTTTCTCACTCTCCTCTCTGTGTTGATCACTCCTCGTGTCTGTCATCCAAACAGAAAGAGATTGACGACGAGATAAAAATACAGAGGGTGAATGTGTGGTGGAGACTTAAAAGGAGAGTTCAGCGTTTTGGGAACCTTTCCCACAGAAGACACAGGGAAATACAAAAATACATTTTCAAAGTTTTAATCCTGTGTCTCTGCGTTAATTGTACAGTTGGCTATTGGCGTACGCCAAAACAACCAGACACAAGAACAGTTCCTTTCCTCAGGCCATCACTCTGATGAACACTTAATCAGTCATTGATCCTGTAATAATCCTCTAACTCCAAATATCCGCTGCTGCCGTTATAGATTATAATTTACAGTCATTAAATGCCCGTCTTTGCACATCTTTAGATTGAAATTTACAGTCTTTAATAAACATTTGTTTGTAAATCATCTGTCACTTTATGTATATAATGTAATATATACATATCTGTCACTGTAAATATAAATCCTACATGCTGTACATATACAGTATATAGACATCTTGACATGTACATACTGTACATTATCATCCAGTCCATATATATCCATCCAGTATTTATTTCTTTGACCTATTTGTATTGTTTACAACTTCCGGAACACATGATTTGTATATCGACATTTTTTAATTTTTTTAATTTTATTCTTATTTTATTGCTGGTCATTGTTGTTCTTAGCTGTTATTTCTATTCTCTATATTCACATAGAGAGAGCTGCATAAAACCGGAGTCAAATTCCATGCATGTATATATTTGGCAAAATAAACCTGATTCTGATTCTGAAATATATGTAAAAAAAACGACACAACATGTTGTTTGTCTCGCTCTATTTACTCCATAGACTGTATATAAGAAGTGGACGTAGTCACCATGACGTCACCCATTGGTTTGTGGACTGCCGTTTTGAAACCTTGAGTTTGGCATTTTGTCCGTTGCCATCTTTGTTTTTTGGAACCACAAGTGACACAAACGTTACAATTAAAGGCTTAGTTGTAAGACAAAAACATAGACAACTCCCAGACTAAAGAACGCCATTGTAGCGACCTGTCAATCACAATGTAGCCACGCACTAAAACATACCCCTGCTTTATGGTGTATTTGACTCTAAATGGGACCATAATCTACTAAATGAACATCATGCTGTATTCAAGGAGACTTGAAACTAGCGATTGAGGCAATAAACTCATGTTTACAATGTTTACTGAGGTAATAAATCAAGTGAGAAGTAGGCTCATTTTCTCATAGACTTCTATACAATCAGACTTCTTTTTGTAACCAGAGGAGTCGCCCCCTGCTGGCTATTAGAGATAATGCAAGTTTAAGGCACTTCCGCATTGGCTTCACTTTTCAGAACCGGAGGATGCCGCCTGATTTTCTCCTCCTGTAAAACATTTGAATATTAGATGACACATCAACACGAGAGCGTATGTATATATTTATCTAATCAAATATGATCTGCGACAAGCTAACCCCATCATCATTATAAAACCGGACATTAGCTAGTGAGTTGTAGTAGCTAGCAGAGCGATGTGATACAGTAGTTGGATGTATCTCATTGGATCTCCAAGCCAGTTTAAAACCAGCTTAAAACTTTGTTTAGGGCCAACGCAACTCCATAAACTGTGATTGATGTTCATAACAGACAGTTTGGGTAATAGTTTTACAGTTTGCCTTTGGTTTTTTCGTCTCAGTTTACAACCTCTCCAACTGTCTTACTGCTCATGTTTGTTGTCCCGCTTTGACTTATTTTTAGCGATGTCGCCACGTTCCCAGATCTGAGCAGTTACAGCGGTTGTTTTCCTTTCAAGTCACGGTTAAGTGGAAATAGAGCATCTCATCTTCTGTAATGTGAGTCAAAAAGGAATATGTGGGTGGAGTATAGCTACGAGAGGGGTTTAAATGAATCCTTCAGATCCTTCAACCCAACCGGTCGAGGCAGATGGCCGCCCACCCAGAGCCTGGTTCTGCCCAAGGTTTCTACCCATTAAAGGAACTTTTTCTCTACCCACTGTCACACCGGTCTCAGTAAATTATAGAGTACATAGAGATCTAGACCTGCTCTATATGAAAAGTGTCTTGAGATCACTTCTGTTATGACGCTATATAAAAATAAATTGAATTGAATGTCATTGGACCGCTTTAAAGGTATAATATATCACTTTTGTTGGTTGGTGTTTGTAAACACACAACATTCAAAGTTAGCTCCTCTTCCCCGGCTCAACGAGCCGAGAGGAGCTTGATTTATGCTTGGTGCATCCGCGAGGGCCGCGAGTGACTGAGCAGCCAAAGTGACACTATCAGACACGGCCCTCCGCGGGGGTTCTGTGTGGTGAGTTTTCGCCTGTCCATGCACATCCAAATTTTTCTTAATAGGCTGACACGGATCTGCGGACAAAATGGAGAACTTTGAGGAGCTCTGAGAATGTTTGTTTGCCGCAAGGAAAAACCCGCAAAAGATTCAAACGCTTCCTTGTCACGATTCTACGTCAGCTCATGTCCGTGAAGTCATCCTTGTGGAAAGTATAACCAAAGCTTGTGGGAGAGAGAGCAGTGATGGTCAAATGAGCTATAGAGTGAATGAAGAGAGGGAGCGGCGTTAGTGAGAACAAAGCAGTGAATCAGAGAAATAAATATTTTCTGTTTCATGGCTGTTACATTTTAAAGCACAAATGAACACACAATTAACTCTGCCGCGTTGCCAGATTTGACGCACAGAAAAGTCCTGAACACAGCTAAATAAGAAGAAAAGAGAAAATAGAGGCACAGGGCGGGGTCTCTGTAGATACAGACACCACCACACACTTTAGTGGGTCAGAAGTGATGATTGAGAGGGATTATTTTTGTAGGAGTCTATACTTTGTTTTTGAGGAAAATGTTGCATATTATACCTTTAATGTGGGTTAGTGGACATAACCATACAAAGCTGTAGAAAGGCCCCCACCTACTGTACACATCGCAAGATCAGGAGGCAGAACATGACAAAGAAATGAAAAACTAGACCTCAATCCAAACACACACCTCCTACTACAGTATGATATTTCTCTGCTAGGGACTACAACCCACTAGCTAACGGCCAGGTGCAGTTTTATACAATAATACAAATCACATTTGATTTGATACATTTATGCAAACGCCTCCGGGTTTAACATGAGTCATCATAAATATGTTGTTTTACAGTAAGAGAGAAAAGAGAGGTCTTCATATAAAACAGTTTCATTTCACTGGGTGTTTAAGGAGGGATAAAGACAGAATAAGAATGAATTGTATCCTATTTCCTGTCTATTCATCCTAATACTAAGAGAAATCATATGTAACCCCTATGATTAAGGAAGCCACTTGCTACCGTTCTGAATGCACTCTAACTATCTGTAATTAACAGATCTACTTTCAGCATAATTATAATAACTAAAATCACTATGAATGACCTGCCATCATTTATAATTATAATATCTACCATCATTGTAATTATACAATCAGACGGACAGTTAAAAGGGGATGAGACGAATCGGTATCTTTTCATTAACAGAAAAATATCGTGTGGACTCTTTGATGAGCGCTGATATCCTTTCGCACAGTTGGGGAGGGGGCAGCAGCACGACCCCCACCGACTGCTTTGAACTCATCTCTGGCATCATTAGCGCATGATGATAGTGATTAGAGGAGAGGAGGCTACCGTGACAATGTCCAATACCAAAAAACAAGACAAGAAGAGCAGGACAACTGCTTCGCTCATATGCACAGTGCCCCCGGAGTGACAGACATGACCTCTTCGGCCAGTGGACACTGAACTAAATGTGGGGAAACACTCCTTTAGGACCAAAAACAACAAGGTGCATAATATCTCCAAGGTTGATCAATATCAGACAAACAATGCATTAAGTATGGCCTTTCAAAGTTAGAAATTCTGACCTTAAATTATTACTATTGGTGTTCTTTCAACACATTCTCACTCCCAACTTGTCAAATACTGCCACTTGGTCAGTGCCCCTCGGTATTGGAGACTGACGCATGGGGTACCCCTATTGCTTTACTTTTGGACGTGTCAGGGACGGCATGTCAATATGCGCTCATTACATGCATAGTGTCCTTTCAAAATAAACTTTGGTTTTCAGAGGAAGTTAGGTTTAGGGTACACAAGCACTTAGTTAGGGTTAAGAAACAGTCGTGGTTGACGTTAACGTCACTCAAGTCAGACTCATTTAACTCACGGGACTGACGATGCAGACGACTCACGTGACTAACGACTGATGTGACAAAATAAATCAACGTTACTTCAACGAACACCGGTCTTCTGGTTGAAAATCTCGTGTTTGTTTGTTGTTTTTGATCAATTTAAAGCCGCTTTTATAACTTCATGAATTCAATTTGCAAAGATCATTAATAGAAGGACAGGTCTGAGAGCTCCATCTGTTACTGTGTGGGTTGTACTTCAGTTAATTTGGGACGCTGCTTACAGGTCTTTAGGTCAAAGCAATCATAAAATGGAAACTGTAAATGTTGAAGCTGGAAATAAACAAATTGAACTTGATAGGCTGACACATTAGTAAATGAAAAAAACAAAATGTTAAATGTCAAAGCTTTTTTAAATGAATTTTGTGATTCCATTTATAATGCAATTATTATTCCATCGTTAAAAGACAGAATAATGAAATAGAATTATTAATGGGCAAATTTATTATGTTTATGTCTATGCTGCTTCTGACAATGACAGTTGTGTCTGGTCACTATGCACTTTTCTCTCCCTGTGTATTTGTATTTATATGGTCATACTCTGACTTCTGAAATTTCTTTGGATGTTATTGCTGCTGTGCTTATTATGATTATTATGTATTAGTTTAGAATAATACATAATCACTGTTATAAATAACTATCTCTCTGCAACATCAACAAAGCAATTATTTTGAAAATCGCAACTGGAAGTCCTTTTTGGTGGCACTGGTCAACACTCAGGGACCACATTCAAAGGGGACAAAATGACAGGTTTATAAAGTCTATAAAGCCTTCCCAAGTGGGCACACTGTACAATTACTCTGAAAGAAAAGCTCATTTATGGGCAAGAATTGCTTTGATGGCTACAAAGTATACACTTCCACCGGCTAGTGTAAACTCACAGCCCTATAAGACAGTTCCTGGAACTGATGTGTAGTTGAAAGGTACTTGTAAGAAAGAGGAGCTCAAGCTGTAATAGTCTAACCTTTTACAACTTCAGTTTAATCACTTAACTGTCATCCAAAATGTGTTGACCACAAAAGGTCTTCCTCAGGTTTCTGTACGGTGCATTCCTGCACATCAGCTGAGATAGACCACTTGTGTTTGAAACGTTGTGTCATCCATGTAGAATAAAAGAGGAATTGGGAAGATGATAGCAATGTGAAGGTAGGTTTTTTTATGCAGGTTATTGATACCTAACCTTCCTACCTTCCCCGCTAGATGGTTTGTTACACAGAACCATCTGCGAAGTTGTCATTGGAAACTGTTTGGAAAAGGGCAGGCACTTTCAAAAAACACTTGGCAGGTGATTGGATGAACCATCTGTCAATCAAACTGTTGCTGAAGCCAGTCGGAGAAGAGCGAAAACATTTTTTTTTCCATCTAGAAAAGCCTTCAGTGCCGTTCTTTGCTCTTCTTTCAGTGAAGAAATACTCTCCAGTTCTGATATAACTGATGCTATTAAAGCATCTACGTTAACCTTGTTTAGAACAAAAAGTTATCTCTCCGTGTCGCCTTACACACACACGCCTAAGACACGCCCGTAGCTGCTAGTAGCTTTTCACAGGACCCTGATTGGTCCGTGCTCTGGCTTGCCAGACACAAACACATTACTTGAAGCCTGACAAGATGGATTTTGGTGTGATATGTGATTCCACGATTCTCAAGTGAAATCATACTTGTGCCTCCTCATGATTACTACTATTCTTTCCACATATTTACCTGTTAACCCATTGAGTCGCAATAGAACGCTGGTATTCTGGACGCTGCCTACACATGAAAACAGTTGGTGTATCTCTCTATCAGTCAGAGTATCGATAGCTTGGTGGCCTAAGGCTTATGGCGCTGACCATTAACTGCAATGTTTGCATCCTTTCGGGGACTGCTGTTGCATGTCACCATGTCTCTGTGCCTTTTTCTCTTGTTATCTACTACTGTCAGCTTCAAAGTTTGTTTGTGTCCCATTTTTCCTTAACAGAGGAAGAGTTTACTAAATTATTTATTGGTCATGGTGTCTTTTGTAAACTATTCCCATTTTAGGTAGAGCTGCACAATTTTGAAAAAAAAATATCTGATTGCGATTATTTTGACTGATTTTGCAATTGCGATATGATTTGCGATATTAGATGGAATGATTTTTTTTACATCATTATTCTCATTTTCATTGAAAAACATAAAAATGATTACAGTGGGATTTTTTGGGGATCTGTGCCAAACAAAGATGTCTTCTTAGGTCTGTAGAATATGATGTTTAGGCAAGGACATCTCTGCAGCACCACAATATTAAATTTAAAACTGTGTTTTGACACACTTCGCCTTTAATAAATATTGCGATGTCCTCCTTATCCTGCGATTTGAAAATTGCAGGTCATATTGCAATTTTGATAAAAATGTTGATGAATTGTGCAGCCCTAATTCTAGGTATTAACCCTTGACCCCTATGAAGTCACAAAGGTTCGTGACATGCTTTGACCTGAGTAAAAGAGGATTAAAAGTTACCTTGAGTAGGCTGTGTCATTTATTGCTTATAATGCTGTGGCAAGCCCATATTTGACGCATTCAGAATTCTAAAAACAAGCATTTTTTTAAACTTTTCAATTAGCCCCGTTCTGAAAAAAAAGTGCAATACATTCATATTCTCAACTAACAGGAGTCTTTGAGAGACAGATAAATGGATGTAGAGAAAAACACAGGTTTTGACCTGTGACTGAAAGAGTTAGATAACTAATGGAGGTGGTACGTAAATAAAAGCTGATTGATGGTCGTTGGATGCATGAACCAACTGGTGAAATAGTAAATGAGAAGATGAATGGATTGTCAATGGATGCTTTCAGAAATGAGGGTTGAACTGATTCCTGCATGGACAGATGAACGAGTCAGTAAATGTCACATATACAAAGATGAACTTAATGTAATGGATGTGAATGCATGAGTGATTGGAGGACAGATGGAGCGAAGGACGATGGTCACACAGATAAATGAACGAACGGCGCTCACCTGCTGCTCGGCCTCTTCCTCGTCGCTGCTGATCTTCAGGTCATCCTCCAACATTCTGCACGGAGACAAAGGGACATGCGTTATTGCGGCCCTGACCCCCCCGTCCGCTTGTGTTAGGTCGGATATGGCGAGTCGCGATCTGCAATTCCCTTTGAAGAACCTTTCTGGCAAACGGATTAATTGCAAAAGCAGTGCTGGTTCATGTTGGGGAATGGGGAAGTGGACGGTGGATGGAGTACTTCGCCGCCAAAAACCTACCAGATGTTCGTCTTTTAGGGCTTGGAGAGGAAAGCCAGATTGTTTTTTCACCTGGAAACTTTCTGTCTGACAACCGCTGACCTACAGCCAAGAATTCCTTGGAAACAAAGAGGACGTGCTTAGCTGAGATCACTCCCTCAGTCAGGATCTTACATGGATGTTTTGGAGGGCCTCTAACATGATAAAGCAGAGGTTCTCAATCTAAGAATATACCAGAGACCCCCTCATGTATGTCCATTGGAATCATTTGCCTGTTTTTACACTCCTATAGTCTTAGTTATGTGAAAGAACAACACAAGTACAGTATTAGAAAGATATTAGACATGTTTTAAACATATTTGCAGAGTTATAGATTATAATGTAATCTATGAACTATTATACCAACTCAGTCGTCAGAAAAAAGGCCCAGCTTTAAAGCTAGAATTTCCATATTAATAAAACATGTTTGCCACTGCACATTTAACCCTCTGAGATCCACCGACTTTACTGCCTTTCAGAGGCTATAGTAGGTTCAGTATGAGAGCTAGAATGAAGATACTGAAAACCTAAGGAATCCATTGGTACCAACCATGTCATGCTAGTTTGTCGCGAAGGAGGCTAAATAACGCTCCAAATTTATGCTACATTTTGGCGAGGAAAAACTGGCATAGCCATTTTCAAAGGGGTCCCTTTGAGCTCAAGATATGTGAATGAAAATAATAATAATTGTATTTATATAGCACTTTTCAAAACAAGGTTACAAAGTACTTACAAATGGGTTCTATGGGTACCCACGAGTCTCCCCTTTACAGACATGCCCACTTTATGATATAACATGCAGTTTGGGGCAAGTCATAGTCAAGTCAGCACATTGACACACTGACAGCTGTTGTTGCCTATTGGGCTGCAGTTTGCCATGTTATGATTTGAGCATATTTTTTTATGCTAAATGCAGTACCTGTGAGAAAACAAGCATATTTGTCCACTCCCATGTTGATAAGACTATTAAATACTTGACCAATCCCCCTTGGGTACAGTCTGACAGTCTTGACAGCCCTAGTAACAACGTAACTAGCATGAATAAATAACTACCACCCTTATTGTACTTTATGACGGTACAAGCGTGACAACGTTACGCAAAACTTGTGTTGCGTAAAAAGCGTAACGGCAACGTTTACTTTTGGTTTCGCATGCGATACGAACAGCGGTCTCCTGGGTGAACGTCCTGTGTTTGTTTGACCCCTACACAAAGCAAGGTTAGGCAAAACAAGGTTACGCAAAACTACGTTACGTGAAAAGCATAAAGTCAACGTTTACTTTTGGTTTTGCACGCGATACGAACAGCGGTCTCCTGGGTGGAGGTCCTGTGTTTGTTTGACCCATCCATCACACCTCCGGCCTGCCCTTAGAGGACTTTCTAGCTTGTTATACTCATTATTATACCACATAACTTTCAATAACAGTCGCTCAATATACTACGTCACTTGGTCTAACCGAATGCAGAAACATCCACATGAACTATGACTACATTCTATGAATTATGAAGCCTTTTGTAAAAAAATTTAATTATATTAAGATAATTTAAATGAATGAATCTGAAAACTTTTCACGGACCCCCTGGCAGAGTGCCCCGGACCTCTGTGGGTCCCCAGACCCCACTTTGAGAACCACTGCGATAAAGGACCCGCTTATTGCCCTGTTTCCTTTATTAGCCGTGTTTGTTTTATTCTCCCCACGTTACAGATGAAATTCTTACAACATAGATGTATGCAGGCTATGAAAAAGATATACAAGACATAGTCGATAACATGACCTCCCTCAGAGCATCACCTGCTCCTTACCACACAAATTATTCAGTATTTATGTGCTGTGCATTGGCAAGCTCCCATGTTTTATTGCTTTATATAAACCTTCCACACAAACTACTGTTATTTTAAGCTGGCACCGCTATTGTTATGACAGGAGAATCCCCTGAAGGGATTTTTACTGCCTCACGAACCACTCTTGTCAGTGCTTGCACCGCTAAAAAAACACTCCCCAGTGTTGTGGTGTTTTCAGATGGGACCGTACGAGTCGTGAATAACTGAAGCACAATAAGAAAAAGCTTTGCAGATAAGGGGCACAGTGCAGCACGCGGCGATGATAGATATGTTTGAATGAATGAATAATGGATTCATGTTTTATTTCATAAGAAGGGACAGATGGGGAGAGGGAGATAGTGAGTGAGATGGAGATGATAATGACGGAGAGGAGAAGGGGAGCGAGTGACGGAGGGGGATAGAGAGAGGGAGATGGAGACTGAATAGAGAGAGAGAGAGAGAGGAGAGGAAGCATGGAGAATAAAATGCAAGAGAGAGTGGAAGCATCTATGAGGACAGACGCAGTCAGATATAAATGAGTTATGGACTAAAGCATCCGTGACATGCCGAGCTTAGAAAGCACGGCATCAAATTTCTACAAGGCTCTTAATTGCCTTCATAAAATGGAGTCTTTATTTCTTAAAGTAAAGCGGTAGTAGAGCTCCATTACTTGCGGAAGTTTGTCTGAGAGGATGTTAAATGGGTAGTTTGGATTTTTTGAAGTGGGTTGGTATGAAGTACGTCAGTGTATTACCTAAAGCAAATGACGGTCGCCACGCCACAGCTTAGAGAAACAGACAGAAGTACCGACACGGTAGCAAAGCAATGTACTGCTGTAGACGGGGCCGGCAGCAAAACGGATTTTAGCCACCTAAAAAAATCTGTTTAAGTGTATGCTATATTTAGAATAACTTCTAAGTTTTACTTGCCGTCAGACAGCCCTTTCCGATGGGAAACTGAAGCTGTTATCTACGCTCTCACCAAAACAACCAGACTCCTTTGACAGAAACAGTAATTTTACCTCGCAGAACACGGGTGTAGTGGCCATTTGTCGGAAAAATAAAAAAAAAGAAAACATGGATGTCGCTGCCTCTCTTGATCTGCTAAAAAACCATAAGCCCACACAGGTACATGCTGGAGCTACCTGCCAACCTACCTATATGACCGCGGGTGCCCACAGTTTTACCCAATTCATAAACCAAAGAGAACTTTAAAAATAAAAATACTAATTTATGCAAAAACTTAATATACTAAACAAGAAAATAATTAAACAAATAACTAGCAAAAGAAAAACAATCAAAAATGTAATATAAATAAAGTAAATATCTGGAGTAATAAATCAAACAATACTACTTATTGTTATTAAAACAACAACTATATACTAACAACACAAGCTAAATAGCTCCTACAACGGGGGTTGCTGGTTTACCGTTGCCTCGATCAGTTAGTTTGTGTGTGTTATTTTTCCACTTTGGTGTTTTAAAGGATTAATTTGGATTCACCAAAGTCACACAAAACACAAACTAACCAATCGAGGCAGTGGTAGACCAGCAACTACCATGTTACTGTTACTGTTTTTTGTCAAAGGAGTCTGGTGGCTTTCAAAAGAGCATAGACAGATAAAACGGCTTCAGTTCCCCATCGCAAAGGGGCTGTCTGACGGCAAGTTAAAGCGTTGAAAATATTCTAAATATAGCGTAAACCTAAACTGATATTGACCATTTTAAGGTGGGCCTTTATTTGAGGTGGCCTAAATACGTTTTGCTGCCAGCCCCGTCCAGAGCAGTACATCGTTTTGCTCCTGTGCAGTAACTCCTGTTTGCTTCTCCAAACAGGGGACATGCCGACCGTCATCTACTGTAGGTAATACACTGACTATGGATAAGTACCTCATACAACCCCACTGAGAAACAGCCAAACTATCACTTTACTTTCTGAAGTTAAATCAAAGCGACGCTCTGCTAATGACTGATTGCTCAACAAGCCGCAATAAAGAATTTCAGATCTACTCAGACAGCAAACAAAACACACACCTAAATCTCTCTCACAGTTGACTGGCTTAAACTCTCAAGCTGAACAAGTTTCTCCCAGTTCATGTCCACAATCGGTACTCATTTGTTTAGACCAGCCTTTATTCTGTCCCTTCATGCTTTCTTTCCTGCTGTGCTTAACACCGAGGTCTACGCCATCCTCTCATTTACTCCATTTCGGTGCGAAGCCGTCATTGCTGCACTGACTCCTGCGACATCAACTGTTAATGATGCTTGAGTTTTTGTGCGTGGGACTCTTTTCATTGTCCTAACATGCTCATCACTGCTCATGCAAACTTCAAAGTAGCAGAAAGCAGAAAAAATGATTTCTGCTACACCAAATTACCTTAACTTGTTTAGACTTTCTTCTTATCTTTGCTTTTTTCCCCCTTGTGAGTTACTGGATCATTTTACCCCATTTTTATTCAAATAAAAAAAGGATGAAAAAAAACCCACACACTTTGATTGAACTGGCCGTGTGCAGGAGACATATGCAACCAGTGACGAGAGTAGAAACAACACTGAACAAAAAAAGGCTGCGTATATAGCTGGACAGTGTACGGTCAGTCTGTGAATTTGTAGCTAAATTGTTATACAAATAGTCAGGGGTCATGTCTATAATGCTAAATCCAGCGGTACATGTCCACCAGGTCCAGCGAGGACACTAGGGGACACGCTGCTCCACTCAACTGGCCTTTCAAGCGGTTCCGTACCCCATCGTGGAATGCACCTGATTGGTCCCTGGTTTTCTGCCCGCCGTTTCAAACAGGAAACAACATGGCGGCCTGCTCGTAAACTTTCTGTTATTCCGTCTAAACAATCCACCAAAATCTACTTCTGAAAACGTTTGAAGCGAGAAATTTTGCTACGCTCTGCTGCATCTCGTTTCATTTTAGAACTAGATCGCCTAGAAGTCTGACAGCTTGGTCCAAGTTTTGTGAGCCAGACGTCTCGCACTGGACGGGCTCATTTGCATAACAGACTGTTCCCCGGCTTTTCATTTTGAAAGAGCAACGGCCAGCGAGGAAACTCCAACACTCAGCTGACCAATCGTGTAACTTTATCACTCAGTCAGTGACAGACTTTTGTGTTTGTAGGGCTGGCCCTCTGCGGTCCAGCCAAAAAAAAGGGTTAGGAACCACTGTTCTAAAGATAAGTGCCAGAGGCACACATGCAGAACCCTAAAGGAGCTGGACAGAGCTTCAATACGACTGTGGGTCATTAATTCTGCAGTAGTCTGTAATAACATTTGAACACAGACTTTAGTTCAACAAGCTTTTGAAGTCTTCTTAAAGGTCTGTCATTTTCTATTCATTCCTGCAGACCGTTTCTATGAAGCACTGAAGTACACATACTCACTGTGCTGGATGGTTCTTCAGAAATGTAATATGCAACACACTGTATTACTTATTATGATGCCAAACACACAAAACATTGTTTGCCAACACAAACAGCAGAATCGGCATGTTTGATGCTGTGTGTTCATATGGAGGACAGAGGACAGGAGGAATGACTGATACTGACTGATGTCTGTGTTTTTTCATTCTTAATAAACTTCACTCAGGAATATTATTTATTTTGTTGATATTTTAGATTTGTTTCCATTGAGATTATTCAGTTTATATAGTGACTTTGCTTTTGTAAACATTACTGTTGCTGCTCTAAAAGAACATTTAGTTATATCTTAAATATAAATACTAATCCTGTTCTGAATTCAGTCTTTTTTTTAAAATAGTATATTAAAAAGCAATTGTTTAGTTATGAAAAAGAACCGATGAGAGTATCAATAAAGATCGATGAGAGTAGTAGTATCGATAAAATCCTAACGGTACCCATCCTGAGGCCTCATTGGCTATTATCACTCATACTGTGCTATATTTTTGAAGGAAAAGATTCATATTTGTAATGTAAAAAGATCTATTTACACCTGAATGCATTAGAAAATAAACATGCACTTCCACCCATCAGATGTGTTAACAGTGCTGAAACTTCATTCAAAATGTACATTATTGAATTGCATTCACTTGGCAGACGCTTTTGTCCGAAACAACTTACAATAAGTGCATTCACACTCCACCTTGTATCATATTATTAAAGTGTAATACCATCACAATGACACTGGCTGCGTATTGTCCTCCTCTGACCGGGTCACCTGTTACTTACCAGTGACAAAGCATCAGAGTGGGAATTCTTTACGCACCGAGCAAAACAGAGAGGTGAACTCATAACCCTAGCAGTGTTAGTGCTTTGCTCTATCTAGCATGCTACACTCTGCAGGGCACCGTGTGTGATTGTCCAGCACCGCTGTTCAGAGAGCTCAGTGATAATAAAAGCAAGGCGTTCTCTGGGTTTCCCTGTTGCTGCCGGCAGGTGAGACAACCACACCGCAGGCTGAGCAAACACAAAAGCTGGTTCGACCAGACAAGAGTCTTTTTTGCTGCTTCTTCCACTCTGTTACATTCATGCAGTTGTCACAACATCATGTGATTGGATCAGAGCGGAGTAATGAAACTCCTGGAGCGGGAAGGTACAGTAATCTCTGCTCTAATGAAAGAAGAAAACGTGCTAATGTGGCGTTAAGGTATACAGAGCCTATTTGCGGGGATTACTGTTGGATGAGTTTTCAGTAATGTAAACATTCAGCAAAGAATATAGCAATTAGCCTCAACAGCACAATTACTCTTGAATAAGACGAGCTAGGTCTATTCATTATCCTAAACATTTTAGCGTCACTGTAACACAGAGGAGAGCCTGATGGCTGCAGTAAAGCAGGCATTGTTTTTAACCAATAACAATTATTTCACCCTAATAAACAAAGCAGCATTTATGCTCGAATACAAGATGGGGAAAAATTACACCTCAGGGCAAACAATAGTAATCAGAAGAAATAGGCTTATCGGCTTTGGAAGCAAAATGAGCCACAAAAAGCAGCACAGCTCCAGCAGACATCATCCTAATGGAGATATAATTAACTACATACTCAAAGAGGAGGAAATGAGAGTTTACACGCTGACCTACTGCTGAATTACTGCTAACTATAGATCGCTTTGACTTTTTCTTAACTTGCAGGATTGTTGCATCATCTTTCGGCCATCAAGTCTTTTTTCATTTTAAAAAGCTCCTTTTCTGACACCATGCTCGACACATATTCTCTCCTTTTTTTCAAATTAGCTTTCATCAAATATATAAATAATGCATTGCACTTAGCACTTGAAAGCTCTCATTTAATATGACAGCGGATAGAGCAAAAATCTTATCTTCCCCAGATAAAGAAAGAGAAATTAAACAAGAAGAAGCAAATCACTTGAGGACAGCAAAAACAATAGGTGGATTTAGGTAATATTCTGAAATAGATACATTTTCTCTGGTTTGGTTTGAAAGGTACAGTGTGTAGGATTTGGCGGCATCTAGTGGTGTGGTTGCAGATTGCAACCAACTGACTATACCTCTCCGCACGCTCCTCCCTTTCCAAGACTGCGGTAACGTGAGCCGCTGAGTTTAAAACCGTGGTAACGGCGTGTGCCTTGCCTCACCATCTATATTGCTTAAAGACACGAGTAGGCTATATCCCAATGTCTCAAACCCAAACCAAAATCAAACTGGATTAAATTTAACAGGCAGGACATGTTAACTTCCATGAAATCAAGCTCTAAATGAGGGTAGTGTCTAGAAGGTAACACGCAAATTGCAGAAACTCTTGCGAGACTCGCTGCCCGACGACCGATCCTAACGATAAACTATTCAAGGTCAATGCCTAACCTTAACTATTTAAGGTCAAGGTTCTTTTTTCATGAAAACCTCTCATAATTCTGAGGTAATAATCTTGTTAATTCAGAAAAACAGGGCAAATATTTTTTTGCTCAAGTGAATGCATTACGCTTCCATACAAATTTCCCCAAATCAAATAAAATCTGTGCGCCCCCTCTCCCTGTGGGGCCCATGCTTATGCTGTGTGACTTTTTGCCATCAGCATTCATAACTATACAACCTTTATGACTAAATTGTTTACTAGAGCACCAAGTTCTTCATAGATCTAGCCTCATAATTTTGCTCTGGAAGTGCTCCAGATTGATGCATTGAAATTTAATATGTTCAAAAAATGTTCTTCCGTGGGAGCACCACACCACAGTCTCTCAAAGTCCTGTGGGGAACACTCTATTACATCACCTAATGCTGGCCCCCCATCATTTCAAAACTCATTCTGGCGCCGATTGCTAGTGAAGCTAGAGTATGCAAAACATCACAACTAGTGGCTAGAGCAGCAGTCCCGAGTCTAACGGTCCCTCCGTCTCACTTTCTGCCACTCCCGAGAAGGACAAGCTACCCAGCTAACTAGCCAGACATCCGTTTCCACTGTCTTCCACGCGAGCTGCGACAATAATTTACAGCCCCACTGACGTGTGCTCTGTTGTCACCAGAACTGCTAACAACAATCACCATTTTCTTTTGTACAGTACTATCCAAATGACCACAGAAAACAGCTATTGTTTGCCTCTTTGGTTAAACACACTGTTTAATCCATTCCTTACACTTTTTATTTCTGTTTTTCTCATTTTGGAAAGGATAAAGGTTTCGGCTACATCGTTTCAGTTACTAAGCTATGATTGGAAATCACTATTCGGGGGAAAGGGTTGAGCAAACTGTCAATTTTCTAAAACAAAATCACTGAGCTTCTGTGGTCAAGCGCGGGATAAATCATGGTCGTGAGGCGGATTTACAAGCCAAGATTTCTTCCTTTCCAATCTCAGCCGGCCATGAATCCTGCTGTACGGCTCCTGTGAGTGAAGTGGAGTGGGCTGCAGCCAGCGATGTTGCAATATGCTCCTGGCTCACGTTAAATTAATGTAGCTGCACTTTCCCGCTCTGATCCACACAATCTTTTTTTTTTTTTTTTTCCCCTCCTACCAGTGAATTCCATCCAAGAGTCAAGCTTAATTTTACCTTGAGGCAAACGCAGCAGCAGCGGGTCAGAGATTCTCTGTTTATGTGTGTGAATGTCAGAGAGGGAGATACTCACGACTTCTGTGGTGCAGTTGGTGGTTTCGCAGCAGGCTTGTTAGCTGATACAGTACATCGCTCTGCAACACAACAGCAGACATTCAAGCATCACTGTTTTGCACGTGTCTTGGTTTGTGTGTGCGTGTTGATTAGTTTTTGACAAGCAGCCAGGCTCAAATCACTGTAGATGTGTGTGTGTTACGCTGGAAAACATGACACTCTGTTCCAGTGTGATTCAATTAGAGTGTGTGTTGTTGTTGCTTTGCTTTGGTAACAGGAGTTGTGATAGGAATACAATTCAAACTGAAATGCACTACCTGACAAAAACTTGGAGGTGACGATTTATTTTCTAAATGGATATACAGACTTTTGGAGCAGAACCCTTTTCGCTGTGTTTTATATTCTAGTCAGTTGTGTTTTCTTCTGTTCATATCAGAGAGAAAAACCTGCCAGTGGGGGAATATATCAGCTTTATATACATCACAAACATCTCAAAACACTACAAGATGGGGGTTAACACAAGAGCACCAGATCAGACGAGCTTTTGATGATCTGATGCCTGGGAGTCACAACTACTGTAATGTACCAAATGCAGTATTGGGTTGTATAAGGATATATATCATGAGACAAAAGAGATTCTATCAACTAGTCTATATTTTACGTATTAGGGCTGTCGAAGTTAACGTGATAATAACAAGTTAAAGCAAATTTGTTTTAACTCCACTAATTTCCTTTATGCATTAATGCAACTTGGGATTTTTAGGTTGTAGCTCATTCAGTCTTAAAGCTAAAGTGAAGATACTGGTATCATATGAATCTAGAAAACCTAAGGAATCCATCCATACCGACCATGTCATACTAGCTTGTCAGGAAGGAGGCTAAATAACTCCCCAAACATATGCTAAATTTTGGCAAGGAAAAACTGGCATGGCCATTTACAAAGGGATCCCTTGACCTCAAAATGGGTTCTATGGGTACCCACGAGTCTCCACTTGCCGCAAACTGCATGTGATTATCATAAAGTGGGCATGTCTGTAAAGGGTAGACTTGTGTTTACCCAAGAACCCATTTACATTCATATATCTTTTGGTCAGAGGTCAAGGGACCCCTTTGAAAATAGCCATTCCAGTTTTTCCTCGCCAAAATTTAGCATAAGTTTGGAGCGTTATTTCGCCTCCTTTGCGACAAGCTAGTATGACATGGTTGGCACCAATGGATTGCTTTCGTTTTCTGGTATCACATGAAACTAGTATCATATCTTTAAAACTGAGTTCGCTACAACCTAAAAAACACAAGTTGACTTAAAGATATTAGCGTCATTATCGCGTTAACTTTGACAGCCCTAATTGTTTAGGCAGCTATCCCTTCATGTCGTGTTTTATTAGGGACTTGTGGGCAATGTTGTAAATCAATGAGCAGATTTAAGGCACTGTTGGGATTCATAGGATTGTTGCATCAATACAATGAATTATCTTAATTTGTCAGGTATTTAAAGGATAAATCCACCAAACCTGTGAAGACTGTTGTGTAATTTTTGTGCAAGACAGATCATTATTTGACAAAAAGAAGAAAAGAAAAGAAAAGAAAAGTTTGTAAACGCACAGTTTGTAGCATAGGCTGTCTCCAAGCCCATGTTAAAATAACTGATGATTTAGAAACTGTTCTCGTAGAAACCCAAAATTAAAGTATGCACCTGAAAATGAGCATAACAGGTCCTCTTTAACTCAAGGTCTACTTGTTACCTTTTTCTTATTATGTGGGCTTGGGCTTGGAGATTTTCCATTTTTTTAACAGAAAGCCTACTTTACAAAAGTCCCTAGTTTGTAGCGGGAGTGTGAAATGTGAAAGATGTGTTCATTTACCAGCCAGCGAGGGACTAATGGAGTGATGCTAATAATGTGTTTACACATGATCTGTATCTGGATACATTGTCTGGATAATGACATTCAATATAACAGCCTTTGCATTCACAACTGGTCTTAACAAGCATTCTCATTATCTCAATTTGTGCCTGCGTTGTGATCGGATGTCAAAGTGTAAATTAGTTAGGCAGGGCTGGTTGTCAACAAATAATGGTGCATCCCTGGTCAAGGGAAGCCACGCCATGAACAAACTTTATTCATTTCTAAAGCACTTTCTGATCACAATGTGTCCTTCGTGTATTTGCACCTTGCATCATGTTTTTATTTATCTAGATATTAATTAGGGCTGCACAATTAATCAAATATTAATCGCGATCATGATTTTGGCTTCCCACAATTAAATAAACATGATCGACTTCGATATTGGCATTTAAAATGCGTGCTCCGCTCATAGAAAACTCTGCTACATAAATCAAGCGCTTCCTAAACTAACAGCTAGAGATGACCGTCAGTCAGCAGCCGATCGGAGCCGGAAGGTTTTCAGCAGTCTCAGATCTGAGTTTTGCCTGAGTCACATGACGGTTTTACGTCGGCACACAGCGGCACAGTCAGTAACGTCTCACACACAACACGTCGTCGGTGTGTAAGTTCTTCAGTGTGAGTGAAGAAGACTTAAAGCTGCAATTTATCATAACCGTAAGTCCAAAATAAGCCGTGGAGGAACAACTTTAAAACAACCTTGGAACATCCAATTTAATCAGACAGTTAATATATTGTAATTCATTCCCATGATGCTGCTCAGAGTATTCACAGTGACCGGCTCGTCTGCCGACAGCACGGAGCTGAATGTCTTCGTTAACGGAGGTAGGTTCATTGAGTTACATTATGATGCATTCAAGTTCTACTCTAGTAAAAATGAGTATTGGACGATGGTAAATCAAAACGCTATCATGATGTGTTCAAATGTAATCTTGTAAAATGTAGTTCTTTTGTGAGAAACTTGAATGAATCCAGTTGTTTGAGGGAGATGGTTTCACAGCAATATTAAATAAATATTAGAGAGGGAATTATGACCTGTTTAACTTACTGACACTAGCTCTAAGCAGCTTAGAATTTTTTTTTTTATCAAGGCAAATATTTAAAGATCAATCATTTGAATTGTTTGTTTTTATGCAAATAACCACTATAGATGACAATAACACAGTAAAAGGATAGCATTTAGAGCGTTTGACAGTTGGAATGAAGTGGCAGTGAAAGCAGCGCTCTATTTATTTAAATGTGAAATAGCAATGCAAATATTTTGTCCCTAAAATCTATGAATAATCGTGATCTCAATATTGATAAAAAATAATCATGATTATCATTTTGGCCATAATCGTGCAGCCCTAATGTTAATTCCAAGTGTTAATGACATATAAAAGTCAAGCCGAAAAATATATTTTCTTAAAGGATTATTTTGTCTTTCAAAAAAAAAAAAAAATCAACTATATAATGATATATATTAATACGGCAGTGTAAAATAACATACACTATGACAGAACATTTGATCCACATTGCCCACTTCTAAGTCAATGCTGCCAGTTCAAACACAAGCACCTGATAAGCCGTCTGTGCTTCACTCACCACTTAAGTGCGAGCTTGGGAATAAATGATCCGAAGGTGTAATTGTCCATGAATGGCAGCAAATCACACTTTGGTGTGTTTCAGTCCCCACATATCAAACGCTGACTGACAAAAGTGTGTGTTCCTGTGGGTGAGCATGCTCGCTGTTTTTAACAATAAAAAACTCCACAATCAATCAAACCAATTTAGCTGTGTGTGTAAAACCATGTTTGTCTGATTACTTGTTCACATGAACACAGAAAAGATAAAAGGTTTTCGCAGACCAGCGTGCTCCCGTGGCTATGAATTCATTTGAACATCAAGCTGCTCTTCTCGCATTTCTTCTGGGTGGTATCGCCTTTATGGCCTCTCCAGTGTTAATTACCATAGAGCTAGTGTGTGAGTGTTGGTGCTGGGAAACTTACTCTGGGTGTTGTAGCCCGAGGTCACATGCTGTGACTCCTAGAGAGAGGGAGAGAGGGAGAGAGGAAGCCAGAGGGCGATGAGTTGAATGAATAAACCAACAGATGTCATTATTGATTTCACAGCAGTACAACGACGCCATTACACAGGATTCAGATCCTCTCATCTCCCCGCGTCGGCGCTCCACCTTATTCTCAAAAACTCGCTGGCAGGATTAGTGTGACGCCGGGGGGCTGAAAGCGCCACAACAGTCTTCCCTAATTCATTAACTACCGGGTCAGATTTACCGCCTCTGTGTTTACATCACCGTTTCTTTTGACATCCCTACCAATGTGATGTTTTGCATATTAAAAATGATTCATAAAAGCATTCAGCGGTGGAAAACACCTGCTGTTTCAGTCAGGCTATTACCGCCATTCCTGAGATAAATGTGGAATATAACATTTATGTTGGTTTTAATGCGACGAATACTCCCACTATTTGCATTACGAGGCGTCGTAAAGCGTTTTTTTTTGTGCGAGCGGGAGAAACTTTCCCAACATCTATCTTCTGAAGTGGCAATTTTTCAGGCCCTGCTTTTATTGTGTCTCGGTCTTTTGTTGATTACTGTTGTCGTGTTCCTGCACTTCACTTCTCAAACATCACCTGTCAAACAGACAGTGTGGGTGGTGCTACAGTGTCATTCCCTTGAAATTTTCTGTGGGTGAAGTTTGGCTTTCTGTAAAGTGACATTCTTTTCTTTGAGTGTTCAGCCCTGGTTGTTCTCACTGTTCCTGTTGATAATCCACTTATTTTTCGGTTTTTCATGAACAGTAAATCATTTGTTGCATGTCACAGGCTTTTTTTTTTCTTTCTAAGGAAACAGCGACCACATACCAAGTTTTTAAAATAGAAAATGGAAAAGCTTTCTTCAACTCAAAGTGGGTTGAACTTTTTCTTTTTAGTGATGATTGAGAGGAGCCAAACAAACATTAGTACAACTTTCTAAAAAGGAACCTTTTTCTTAAGGCCTGGTCACTTATTCTAATGGAATCGGTGGATTCACTGGTGGGTACCAAGCGACAACCGCATAGAAATATGAAGCCTACGTATATGAAGCCTACGTGGGAAGTGCCAAAAACTTCAGTTTTCCGATTGCCCACTTGAGGCTGGCTCCAAAAGCAAGTCAATACCCATAGATCCCCATGTTAAAACGCCCGACTTACTTTACAGCCTGGTACAATAAACAGGTTTTGTCTCTATAGCTAATTTCCCAGGTCATGAAAACTGTACCAAGGGTGAATTTTAAAGGGTTTAAAGTTTGGCATAATCGAGGGCATTGCCGCTTTGAGTGACAGGTGGGTGTATTCTTATAAATGACTTACAAATGACTATAAAGCAACAGATTCATTAACAATTCTTAACACCATTAATTACAACTTTAAATTTAAAAAAAATACATATATATATAAAAATAATATAAAATATATATAATATATATATATATATATATAAATAATAAATATATATATAATATATAATATATATATATATATATGTATATATATATATATATATATATACATATATATATATATATATAAAGAGTGCCTTGTTTGAAAGTGGTACCCACACTTCCTCGCAGCTCTGGACACACAGTGAGGAGGTTAAACATTCAGTACTTCATTAACGTTGTAATTTCATTGGCTGTCACTTGCGCCACTGCGCAGGATGAGGCAACAGTAATCTGATTCTATCACAGCAATCACTGCTGCAGAGAATTTATGAATCAGATCTAATTAGCAGACTGAAGATTCTCAGTGACAGACTGTGGTTAGTTTTATGATGAGCCACCAGTAAGTGTGGGAGTTTAAGTGAAGGTTTTTCAACACTTTCACATCTTTTTTTTTCCACTCATTGACTCATGCATAAATAAAGGAGAGGATGTAGTCAGAGCACAAGTACAGAACATGATAACATTTAAGAAGGCACACATTAACAGGCTTGTAATCCAAAATGAACTTGCACTTTTAAGCCTTAATGTTTAAAGCAGATAGCTTTTACTTTGGTGAATGAAAGGTGATTGTAGTGGAACAAAGACAGAGAACTGGTACTCACCTTGTTTGGGATGGGGAACTTGGTCTGATCAGCCTTCCCAGGAGTGTGTATGGCTGTGAGAGGAGGAGGCCACGAATGGGTCATCTCCTAAAATACACAAACACACAACATTTGTATTACATTACTAGTAGGGCTGTCAAAGTTAAGGCGATAATAACGTGTTAACGCAAATTTGTTTTAATGCCACTAATTTCTTTAACGAATTAACGCAACTTGCGATTTTTCGGTTGTAGCGGCTCAGTTTTAAAGCTAGAGAGAAGATACTGGCATCATATGAAACTAAAAACCTAAGGAATCCATCGGTACCAACCATATCATACTAGCTTAGTAGCGAATGAGGCTAAATAACGCTCCAAACTTGGCTAAATTTTGGCGAGGAAATGGCATGGCCATTTTCAAAGGGGTCTCTTGACCTCTGACCTCAAGATATGTGAATGAAAATAGGTTTTATGGGTACCCACGAGTCTCCCCTTTACAGACATGCCCACTTTATGATAATCACATGCAGTACCTGTGAGGGTTTCTGGACAATATTTGTAATTTTTTTGTGTTGTTAATTGATTTACATACATACATTTGCATAAAGCAGCATATTTGCCCGCTGCCATGTTGATAAGAGTATTAAATACTTGACAAATCTCACTTTAAGGTACAATTTGAACAGATGTGTGATTAATTTAATCGCGATTAACTATAAACAATCATGCGATTAAATATTTGAATCGATTGACAGCCCTAAATACTACACATCATTTATGATAATTTGGCATTTCTGGCGCCCCAGTCCAAACTAAACAAAGCATACAATTCTTGGTAAATGTAAGCTTGCCCTCCAGTGAAAAAGCACCTGCTGAATAATAATGACGACTAAAGTTGAGCAAATTTGAGCAAAGGGACCGCTTAAGCAACATGTGTGATGCGGAGGAGCCGAGTCAGCGTTCAATCAAGGTTGTGCTGAGGCGTCCCCATCAGAGTGGACTTTAATATAACTTATGGTGCAAACTGAGAGGAGCGTGGGGATTTGGTGGCACACCGGGGATCGGTGCACTGAGAGCGAACTAAGTGCAGAGTTTGTTGAATTACCAAAATAAAAGCTGACTCCAGTTGGTTGCATTACAGCTAAGCAGCACAGCAGCAGCAGCATCCCATTTCAATTATTCTAATCGCGCCGTCTTCTCAGTTGAACTCCAGTCTCAATATGTAGAAGCCTCAATTAGTTAACAAGATAAGCATATGTGCATGTGCATGTGCGTGTGTGTGTGTCCCTGCAGGCAGCTATATAATCTGATATTGGTTGTTTCTCTTTCTCACAAACAGTGGAAAGATACTGCATATATTGGGAAATGTGCTCACAAAGCAAAGTGAGGCTACCAGCTCATTTTCTCATATAAACACACTCTGGTTTGCATTATTTCAGGACAACAGAGCCCCATCGCTTCATTAATGTTGATTTTTACTCCTACATTCGCACCCATACAACTGCCATACAGCAGGTCACCAGGTCAGAGGCCTTTAAAGGTCACTGACATCACAATTTCCCATCATGCGTCTCTTCGCCCCCTCAGGAGTGGATGACTCACATTCATCAGATGACTCATGTTTTCGTGTGTGTGTGCGTGTGGGTCTGGGTGTGTGTAGTGAGCTGTGTAGTTATTGAAGTATGAGCCTAGTCTACGTGCACATGTGTGTTTTCCCTCTCTGAAATCGTAATGCACTCGTCCTGACGACATACGGTGCGTTGCTAGGCAACTCTTCTCTGACATCATCACGTCCCTCCTAGAAGAGTTTCTGTGTTTTGACAGACGGCAGCCCTGATGGTGTGTGTATCTGAATATGTGAGTGTGTGTCTATAAATGTGTTACTGTACTACTGCCATTGTATGTGATTAACTCTAGTCTGTCGCCCTATCACACACACAGACATTAACACAGACCCACATGTCACTGTGGGTTTTCCAGTTCGTATCTATTAGTTGTATTATGCATCATCTACCATCTATTCCACCTTAATGCCAAATGTACATTTACCCTGATGTCCACTAGTGCATGAGCAGATCTTCTCTCTCACGCTTTTTTTTCTCAGTTATCTTCACGCAACGGGTCTATTTTTGCCAAAGCAACCCTTGTTGTGTCTGAAGGTGACATTCACTTGTGTATCTAACTATAAAGCGAGGAATCTGTCTGTCTGTCTGTCTATATGTCCTTAGAAAATAGCAGCGAGCACGTCTCCAAATCTTGAACAGCATCGGGTGCCAGGTAGTGGTAGGAACAGAAGAAACAAATCACCGGCACTCACAGATAAAGTGTCTTTTTTAGTTTATTCTCGGCAAATAAACAAACATGTTCCATACATGGTCAGTAGTCAAAAGCTGTTAAATAATAATGATAACTATATATTTTTTTAATCACGCTGGTATTGGATTATTACTCAGTATCGGCCGGTATCAGTTCAGGTATTGGAATCGGTATCGGGAAGGAAAAAATAGAATCAGAACATTCTACACTTGGCGGGTGTATTGCTGGGGACCCAAGGGAGTAATTTTTTGAATTTGGTGCAATTAGGACACGCGGCACAATATGTATTGTAATATAATGTTCAATATTAACAAACTTTGAATAAACAAATGACCAGCTCTCTGTGCAGCTTCAGGCTTCTGCAGACAGTCCATCATGCCGTCCACAGCGGGCAGACCACGGCTCATTGGCTGCAGTTCATTTTACAACCAAACTCTTCTTCACTTCCCTGGAGTCAACATGAGCGGATAGCCAACTGGAAGCAGAATCAAACCAGAGTGTATTTCACCGTGTGACCGTGAGTAAGCTGCGACCTCGGAGTGTTTTCCCCCCGTGAGTAAGACTGTTTTTCCCCAGACTATGGTAATACGTCACTTTACCGCCAGCAAAATACTTACACTAATTAAATCCATGCATACGCCTATTTGGAAATCACCTCCGTATTTCACCAATGTTTCTGAATGCAATTAGCTGCAACCTGGGTGTGTGATGCAACTATGTCATGGCAGATGTATTGTTCAGGACCTCAGGAAGCGCAGTGTAGAGTGTGAAGTTGTTTGTGTGAGCGGTTCTCAAGAGAGCTGCAAGCAGCAACACCACCAGCATTCGGCCCGTTCTGAACAGGCATGTATTGAATTGGAATTGAATTACTGTTGAATATAAATGGCTATTGACAACAGACTTCAAATTCATATTTACTGATGATTTAATTTGTTACTGACTTTGTCTTTGTCGACATGTAGTAAAACAAATGGTTGTGTTAAACTATAGCCACAAACTACATATTATGAAATCAGACACTGGATTCGTGGCGCGACAGAAAAAAGCCTCTAGTGGTATCCATCAATAGTTTTGCTTTCATTTGTCCAGGTGCTGGGATTTCTATCTTTGAGATTTCTGCATCCACCTCAATACAATGGAGATTACTTTGGATAATCCACAGTCCTCACAGTAGACAGCTTTTATATGGACTGTCTTCTTCAGGAGAAACTAGTTCCAATGAAAACAGTTGAAAGTGAGGTCTGTGGATTTTGTGGCATGGCTACATATCACTCATTTGGTTGAACTGACCCTTTAAACACAGCCTTGTTTATTTTTCTTCTGTTTAAGAGACCGTGGTATAAATGAGGTAATGCACTCTGAGGTGTCCTGATATAGAATATAATAGACAAGTGGAGGCGAAGAAGAGGACGATTTTTTTTTTCTTTTTAAAGTCCATCCTCGGAGTGCTAAAGATCTCTCTTTATAGATCACATAATGCTACTTGTTTGTAGTTATCATATGCTACAATATTATTGAGGATTAGTTCATCTATGGGCGACAGAGAAATGATCTCTTCTATCACACCGTACAGTAAGGTGGTATAATGGTCCAAACACTGCAAAAAAGTCAATAGTCTTTTGACGGTTTGAAGTCAGTTTGAGCAGCTTTCCTTCTGCACACAATATCTCAGATACACACCGTTACCTTGAATTGTGAAAACATCCAAAACAACAATGTTTCTGTGACAACCGACTTGTAGCCGTGCCGTCACAGAAAGGGGAAAAATGAACCACGGGCCTCCGCTCCGATTCACCTCACCTCACATTTTGAACTCCCCAATCTTTCCACTTGACACGGCTAAAAACCACAGACTGAATTCAATAGCGCACCGATATTATTGACAAAGGCTTTTCATGCAGCTCGCAGCACACTATCTGTCACACAGCCTGTTGGCCAGCATATTGATTTGTGAAAGGGAGAGAGATAGAGACTGAAAGAGAGAGAGGTATGAATGACAGAAGGATGAAGAGAGGGAAGGAAAGAGAGAGCCTGCACAGTGAGTGATGTGACAAAATACAGAGAGAGGAGATAGATTCTAACACGGAGAGGAAAGAAAGAGAGATAACTTGACATGAAGCAGTCAGAGAAAGGCCCTTGTCTTTATAGCTGCGGATCGTTTGACTGAGAAGATGTGTGGGAAAACATTTCTGTTTTGACATCACCCTGAAGGATCACAGAGACAAAACAAAAAGACAGAAAAGTGGAAAGAACATGTTGCTTGATGTCATTTTGATGACATGCAGATAGGAAAGGAGGTGGATCGAGGGATGAAAGGAGGGGAGAGGAGAACATTGTGGAAAAGATTTCTGCATGAAGTCATCCTACAAAAACAAAAACTTGTATAATCATTGACCTGAGCCAACAGATCTCTTTCTTGTCTCTCCCTCTGCTTCTCTCTCTCTCTCTACTGTCCTTTCTGCCTAAAATCAGACTCTCTGGAGAGACACGAAGGTCTCTGTGAGCAAACAGAAAACAGCTGATAATCAGTGCAATTACTCAGTGTGTGTGTGTCTGTGTGTGTGTGTCTGTGTGTGTATGTGTGTGTGTCTGTGTGTGTGTGCGTGTGTGTGTGTGTCCAAGCAACGTACCCGCAGAATCTCTTCAACACAGCTGGAGTCATTTGGTAGGCTGACCTGGAGAAAAACAAAGAAGAGAGAGAGACTGACTTCAACACTATTTATAGCACCATTGCGTTACACGTGAAACAGCGAGTTAGAAGTAATAAAAAGAAAAGCAGATTCTTCCACACCACAGTCATTACTGACATGGGGGGGTGCAAGATTAGTGACAGGAAAGGGGAGGTATGGCAGGAACATTTTCATTTAATTAACACCTGAAAATGACACTTTATTGGTCATGACACTCATGACCAATAAAGCTGCTCTTTCACTATAAAGCTCGGTTTATATTGCACTACATATTAAAATATTCATTTTTCATTGTGTTCTGTGCTTTCAGCAGTGAGTGACAGATAAAATGTTGTCTCACAGTGTTTAATGCATATGCGTATTTCATAGTTTGTCAAGATTAGTTGCAAAGCTATACGCAAAAAGACAGATGTTCAGTGCGCAGTGATGTAGTTAGCGCATCTTGCGTAGTTCTCCGGCTGTAAGAGACTAGTTTTGTTTTGACTGGCTTTTGGCTATAGCGCTAATGGGAGAGAGAGGACTTGGTGATGCTGTTTTGCTCTCATTGTTCTCTGTGAAGTTTACTGGAAGTATACAAGTGATGTAATGTAGCCCCATTTCAGTTTATTAGCACTGGGCCGGATTTTAAAAAATAGCCTTATAAATGCTACATTCCTTGTCAGCAATTTGGCCTTGTGTGCTCTGGTTAATTTGGCATGCAGTTAACACACCAGTCAGAGTTTTGTTTTAATGAAAACTCAACCCCTGGCATTTACTCCGGGTGTTCTTCACCACTGTTTTGGAAAAAGAAGGAAGAAACGGGAGAAACAGGCGAACCGGCTTTAAAAGTGACGCATTTTCTGCTGTGTGGTGAATCTGATTTATGCTGATGTAAAGAGTGCTTCATGCGGATTTCAAAAAGTAACTGAAAAATATTTAAAGAAACTTTAAAGAAACCATAACCTCATCCTCTACTTGATGGCGCCGGTGCCCTCGGCAGTCTTTACCGTCTTTCAGAGGTTGTAGAAGGCTCAGTTTTAGAGTTAGTAAAGATACTGGTATCATATGAAACTAGAAAACCTGAGGAATACAGTGTACAAACCAACCATGTTGGGAAGGAGGCTAAATAACGCTCTGAATTTGGCATTGCAATTTTCAAAGGGGTCCCTTGACCTCTGACGTCAAGATATGTGAATGAAAATGTGTTCTATGGGTACCCACGAGTCTCCCCTTTACAGATATGCCCACTTTATGATAATCACATGCAGTTTGGGGCAAAAAACATTATTTGCATGCAGTAAAAATGTGTTATTTATTATTCTAAAAATGGCTTCTGCATACTGGGGTCCCTAAACAGTCTTAGAATTGCATAAATTGAAAAGCTGAGACTCTTGTGGATCCAATGAGTCCAACTGTTTTAATGTGTGATGATGTTAGTCCCCATAGGAGACATTTCATTGTAGTGAGACGATTTTTTGAAACTTGACCTCACTGTATAAAATGACCTGTGGTGACCTCTAGGATAATCACAGCCTCATGAAACTTTACAGCCACAAACTAGAGACCTAGAGCATTTAGAGGATGGATGGATCAAACTAGAGACCTAGAGCATTTAGAGGATGGATGGATCAAACTAGAGACCTAGAGCATTTAGAGGATGGATGGATCAAACTAGAGACCTAGAGCATTCAGAGGATGGATGGATCAAACTAGAGACCTAGAGCATTCAGAGGATGGATGGATCAAACTAGAGACCTAGAGCATTCAGAGGATGGATGGATTTCCTAGCTAGATTGACAATAAGGGGGTTTCTGAGCAGTTTACACAACAGAAGTGTCCGCCATCTAATCACTGAAAAATGCAATTCTTGCAGAAATCTCTAAATAACGTCTCCAAAAGTTTTTGATACCAGCATGGCTTTTTCTATTAGGTTTTTCAAGATCTTGGTGTCTTAATGTGGTATTTTGGAGGGATAATTTTGTATCGATTCTCAAGTTGTACTTTTTATTTTTTTTAATTTAGCACCAAATCTGTGTAATGAATAGCATCAACCCAAAAATTGCTTCAACAACTTATGAGACATAATAGAGCATGGAATGACCATCATATATTTCTATCATAATACTCTAAGCCCTTATACACTTTCAAAATGTATTTTAATGAATCAATTATTTTTTATTTCTGATTTATAACTAGAACAACTTGACACACAGTGCTGAGCTGCATCTCACATTAATCTTCAGGTTCCCAGCTTTCAGATGCTGTACACCACTTCTATGTGACATCTACTGCTGACCTGCTATCTCCCCCTAAAGACCCTCTCTTCCACCCTAAAAAAGACAAAAATGGGTCTATGGTAAAGAGGGGTGGAGTGTAAAAGGTTGAAGTATTAAATTTGAGAACAGAATTTGGTGTGGTTAACTTTGTTCATATGTTTTTGGTTGAAAAAGAGTTGAAATGTTTTTTTAAAAAAAGACACCACAATCTAAACTCTTTATATTCCAAGAACTGTTTTTACTACAGTCTGCTCTAGGCACACCACATTAATCAATTTCAATTAATTTAAAATGTATTTATTACCGCTTGATGTTGTAGATTTATGTTTTAGATCTATATTGACATTTTGAAAGTCAAAATTATGCAGTGTGCTTGTCTACGACGATGAAATATAGTAGAATTATATTTATCCTCCTCACTATATCTTTGTGTGATTTATAAATACTGGTTTGTGCATGTGGGCAGAGAAAAGTAATGGAGGAACATTTAGAAAGCTAAGATATTTCAGTTTTCAAATTAAAAAAAAGCCATAAAATGCCTGAGGTTTGGCCTGTGTCGTGTTAACCACGGGGCCATTTCAGCTCCACAATTCATGGGACTGACTGGAGTTTTATTTAAGGAGAGCGTAAGAGGCTGCTTGAACTTAAGCATATGCCCACTACTCTGATTGAATTAACCAGTTCAGTGACTGCACGCTGCTAATCTGTGTTAACATGTGCCCTTGTCAATAAAGTCTTTCCTGTTGAACAGGAGTGATCTGGATTGAAGACTGAATTTACACCGGATGCCTGGGCCGTCAGTTCAGACAGCTTAACAACACAGTTTAAAATGGTCATGAAAGGTGAAACCAAAATAAAATATCAATGTCAAACAATGAAAACCGTCAAAATGAAGTTTCTGCAGTTGGAAGTCTTTGCTGTGTCAGGTCAGCCAAAGGGCCTATTTGATGCTGATGCAAACTGCAGAGTTCTTTCTCCTATTTATTCCAAACAAACCGTTATTGCCTCTGCTGGGAACACACAACTTTGTAAGCTAAACCCTACAAGACGCATGAATAAATGTCCATTGCCAAATTATCGCTTCCAAAAAGTAATTGAAAGCAAAATAAAGCAATTCGCCGGGCCAGATCTGGGCTCAGATCAGTCCAACAAACGGGCTCATTAAAGGAGAAGAAAGAGACGGAACAGCTGGAGGAAGACTGAGAGACTCATGTACTCATGTCTAACATACTACAACACCATAAACTCTGTCACACGCCATTACTAATAGCACCGACATGAGCAGAGGAACAATTTAGTAACCCTGATGAAGAGGGTGACATCATCCTCAGCCTTAAATCACTGACCGTTGACATAACAAAGCAATAGCAGTGATTCTTTGCTGGAGAGTGTGTGTGGTAGACAAGACGAGTCGAAACCGCTTGTAGCTCAACAACAAAACATCCATCTGTTTTCTAGACATGAGCTGTGCTTGCACACAAGCTCATTACTCTCTACATCAACATTATATTAATGAGACAGTGAGTCAACAGGAAACCACAGTGGGAGGATGGAGACGTGTGCTTTCCAAAGAAATATTTGAGTCATCCAAAACTTAAAGGTGCAATGTGTGAGATCTGGCCAGAATTTTAGTTTAAAACATTTGAAAAATTAACTATCATTATCAACAGAATGTGAAGAAATTACAGTGTTGACGTTATGTCAAAGATGTCTACAGAGATATCTACTTAAAAGACCACGCTAACCAGCTAGCCCCGACCCGTCCTGTCTTGTAATACCACTTGTTCCTCGAGAGGACATAGTGAGTCACTGTAGTGTCCAATCTGCCCTCAGTCCTACATAAGATGATGAAGAAGTGGAGCTGCCCCGAGGGCTTGTCATTCATGTTGAAGCTACAGCACCCGGTTAGTAGTACTAGTAGTAAACACAAAGATGGCTGAAGCTCTTGGCAAGCGACCTTTATCACCATCCCAACCAGCCCAGCAAAAAAACACGTTAGGTAAGAGGGATATAAAAAGAAGCAAAACAAGAGTAAACACTGCCGTGGCTTTCCACCGCTGGAGACAGCTCTAGCTGAGTAAAGAGATGAGGTTTGATGCCGAACCCGCAATATCTCTTTTAGTAACATCTAACATTGGCTATTTGGCAAAATGGATCATTAAAGCCCAGACACACCAAGCCGACATCAGAGAACTGGAGGCACCTGAACGCACTGCAAAGACTAACTACTACTACATTCTGCGCCTGCGTGAGAGGAAATAACTCCCCACACCAGCAGGTCGCTGTACTCTGTATTTGTCATTCAAAAACTGAAACTGGAAGACCGAGGACTGCGGAAAGACAAGCCGTTATTATGATACGTACATGAAATAAAGCGACGGTGGCCGACCATTTTCACATCACTCTCACTCAGCACTTAGCTTCATTCCAGATGGCTGAAGTTACAATAATACCATGTACTCATAGTGTGGTTTGGATTTAGCAAGAAATCTATTATGGAACAAAAGGAAATAGTTTAATGGCACAAAACAGGAAGTTAACATTAAGGCAGCATCGACATTGCGATGTGCGTGTGGGCAATAGTCACATTGCGGGAAATGCGATGTTCGGCAAATAAATTCAAACGTCATGCTACAACTTTTTTGCTGCTTCATACAAAACGAAAACTCCCATGGTTCTCATTTTCTATGACTAAAGGAATACACGACACGAAATTGCGAAATACCATCCAGCAAATATTATACGACTTTGGCTTTTATTGTCAAAAGTAATAACGAAAGGAGTAGATCTGATCTGAGAGGGGTAATAAAGTTTGCTGTCTCTGTTTGGACTTCAAAGCCTCCATGTTGTTGTTTCATAAATATAGTCACAACTCAACCCGTTCAGCACAAAGTGATTGGTTGATGCCTTTATTCGCGGTGCCAAAGCTTAATCCAGTGGTTCCCATTAATGGGAGGGTCTTTGTTATAAAGATTGCCTCCTATTTGCCTGATTTGTTATACATTTTAAATTGTGAATCGTAATCTGAAGTGAAGAAACGTTATTTAGGTTATAATGTGATATACATGTATATATTGGTTGGATACTGTATGTTTACAACATACAGTATGACAACTACAATTAAACAAAAACACTTTTGTCCCAAACCAATGAGAAACGGGCCCTTTGTTCATTATAGGACACTTCCTGTGTCATTTCCTTAATAGTGTCACACTACGAGGTGCCATATCTGATAGATGCAAACAAGAAACATTTAAATGTGACTTCCCACTTCAGTATGAAACACAGCTGACAGACAAAAATGGAAACACTCATATGATTTCAGGCTCGCTGAGTCTGTCTATTTCCGTCTCTATCCATCCGTCTGTACATCTGTCTCTCCCTGCCTCACTATAACCATCCCTGTCCATCACGGCTGTGTTTAGTTCACTGGAGCACGACGCTGACACGACCAGGGTTTGGTGTTTGACTCCTGTTTGCAGTATGGACCTCTAAAGCAGATGGCATACTGTATGTATTATAATAAACATCGCGCCTCTTAGTCGTTTCAGAGATGGAAGTCTATTCCGAGCTCAGTGAATAGAAAGTGTCTTTAACGGTTTTTAATAGACATGTGACTCTCACATGTACTACGCGTGTGTGAGAGTGTGTGTGTGTGTATGTGTGTGTCTCCCAAATTGATCTGACTGTGAGATCACGGTTAATGTCAAGGACTAAGAGATGGAGGGAATATGTATATAAAAAAGAAAGATGAGTGAGAGCCGGAGAGGAAGTCTGCAGGAGGACAGAATTCAGTGAGAAAATAGATACCAAAGAAAAATGAGAAAGAGAGAGTGAGGGGGGAAAATATAGCCGAGGCAATTACTGAGGCAGAAATCCTTTCTCTCTGAAATAGCTGCTCAGATAGATAGACGTCTACACACATGAACAGAATGACTCTCACTCTCTCACTCTCACACACACACATGCACACACATGCACCAACTTCAAGGCAGACACACTCAGTCATAGACAGGTACATGAGGATATACAGGAAGACACAAAATCCACACTGTCACACACACACAGCGCTGCAACTAACCTACTTCCATTATTGATTAATACGCTGATTATTTTCTGAAATAATTAGTATTGCAATTAGCCTATGAACATTAGAAAATCCTGATGAAAACGGTTGAGAAGCTGGAACAAGGGAATAATTGGCATTTTTGCTTGAAAAAAACGACAGAAACGATTAATCAAATACACAAAATAATCCACCCAGTCGCACAGCAGTTCATGAAATTGTCACGGAATTTAATGTATTGATTCCTGTACATAGACAACAATTTAAAATTTTTTCGTGACGGTCAGCATGAAATCAATTCGTATGTAATCCATGTAATTGTGAACCAGGAAGTATAGAGAGAGGGCGAACGCCATGTAGGGAGGAGGTGGTGGATGGTTGGGTCAAAAAATACCAGACTTTTGCCCAGGAGACCGATGTTCATGTCCCGTGTGAAACCACAAGTCAAAGTTGATTTATTTGTCACGTAACAGCATTTCGGAGTTATTATTATTAAAACATAACCTCCACCAAGGCCAAGAGCCTTGGTGGAGGTTATGTTTTCACCGGCGTGTTTGTTTGTTTGTTTGTTTGTCTGTCTGTGACCAGGATTACTCCAAAAGTTTGCGATGGATTTGAATTAAATTTGTTGGTGGGGTGGGGTGTAGCACAATCAACAATCGATTAGATTTTGGTGGCGATCCGGATCATGATCCGGATTCAGCAATTTTTTTAAGGATTCTGATCAGCCTGTGCATTAAGACCATGGGATATAACTCATGCACAGTGTCATACCCTGTGGGATACCCTGTGGGATACCCTGTGGGATACGTGTGTGGATGTGTGGCGAGACATCGAGGTGTGGGAGCTGCTGGCTGTCCCGTTCTCTTTATACATCCATGTCCGCGGGACACGTTCTGTCTGCGGTGAGAAAGGAAAAAGCGGTAGATGACGGGATGACTGACAACGTAGTGTAACGTTATACAGACATATCAAGGCTGCTGAATGAGAGAGGCATCTGCCGATACGTTACACGGAAACACACCGTGTTAATAATAAGCTGACCGCCTCACGGTACCACCAGCTGTGACCTGTGATCTGTTTTTAAAGTCACGCACCTTGGAGGAGGTCTGCGCTCTCCGAGTGCCATTCAAGTTTTAACTGAAACCGCAATCTTTTCCTAAAGCTAACTAAGTAGTTTTTGTCATGTGACTTCTGTACTTAAGTTACGTCACTTCCGGTGTTATTTTAACCAAAACCACGATCTGCCTATGGTGCCTATGGCACCTATTGTCTGTGGTCTGTTTTGTGTTCACCAGTGTTAATTTTGTTAACGAAAAAAAAATATGACTAAATATGTTCTTCAACGACATGACTATAACGAAACGGCACCGATGTCATTAAACACTAACTGTGACTGTATTAACATGCAATATTGTTGATGAAAAAAGACAAGACAAAATATTATAGACAGTTTTTTGTTCAATGCAGCAGTTCCAGATTAATTTACTCAAGTTAACAATGACAACAACGGGGCTTGGGAGAAAGAAACAAGGTGATATTTTGGCTAGACTAGACTGAATTGACTGAAATGTTCAATATAATCTGATGACTATAGGCATTAGGGCGTTTTTTTTTTTGTGCGATTAATTCGCAAGTCAATATATTTTTTTCAACTGTTGTTTTTGTCATGAGTACCTTCACACAGAACGCAAATATTACGCTGCGAAATAGCGCCGTTATTTTAACATCATGCAATCTGAGCCACTGTCTGATACAATCTTTGCACGTAAACTATTAATTAAAAATCGATAGTGTTTGTGAGAATCCATAAAGGTATCAAAAAACATAACATTGTGATACTCAAGTGTATTGATATTTTCTTACAACCCTAGTGTACAAGTGTAACTGTGCACACAGAAATTAATTTTTGGTTAAATTTTGCTTTACATAAACAGACAGCAAGAGAGCAGAGCAGACAGCGATCTGATTGGTTGATCACTGGCATTGTTAATCACTTTATCAAATATTGAGATAAGCATCAATTATCTGTAAATCTGTATAATAATGGTACACACAGAGGCCTGAATAGTGATTATTGTCAGCCTTTGAAAAAACGACGCAACACGTCCCACATGTGGCATGAATTACGGCCTGATGCTCCATTCTGATTGGCTGAATGAGTGCTTATTACATCAATTTGTCACATTAGCGAGGAGCCAGTTTACCCACCGCGAGCAGCCACCAATAAAATTGCATTACAAACACATTTTAATGTGATCCCACTCAGATGATTTCCTTTTATATAACGGTGTCTTTTCATGTTTCAAATCCACCAGTGTCTTGTTTCTTTTGTACTGGAATTAAAAATCATTAAGAGGTAATTATAGTAATGTGTTTGAGACTGAAAAAACAGGCTCCTCTCTCAGCATGTGTGTGTGTTCGAGAGAGAGAGAGAGAGAGAGAGAGAGAGAGAGAGAGAGAGAGAGAGAGAGAGAGAGAGAGAGAGAGAGAGAGAGAGAGAGAGAGAGAGAGAGAGAGAGAGAGAGAGAGAGAGAGAGAGAGAGAGAGAGAGAGAGAGAGAGAGAGAGAGACATGAATGACTCAGTGAAAGCATGTGGGATGACAAAATATGAATTAATAAAAACACCCCTAAAGACATACAGTCTATTCATATCTACAATAACATAGAGATAGTAGCATTTGACTTGGAGATTGGCAGGCGGAAAAAAGATGAAAGAGAGAAGAAAAGAGATACAAAGAGAGGATGAGGGAGGATAATGAGCAAAGAAATAGAAAGATATGCAAAGACAAAGTCAAACAGAATCAAATCTAGAGGCGGATGAATGTAAACACTTCCTCCTCTGAGAGCTATTAACTCGTCCTCTCCTATTTCTCTTTTATTTTATTTTTCTCAGGATGTTTTCTCACGAAGACGAGGAAAATGTTTACTTTGTTGGCTAAATTACACAAAGTAAGTGAACTTAACCCGGCCCTCCTCGACACCAGAGAAAAACTGTTGCTTTGCTGTTGATGTCAAAGTCAAAATAAAAACTGTCAATCACCCGGCCGGCGCGATTGAAGTTTGGAGTCGTATGCGGTTCAGACTGAGGTCCAACAGGGTTTGGAAAATCTTCAAGGATTTTTTGTCCACAGGCTTCTCGTTTATTCAGTTTCATCTGCTCCTTTTATCATCCATATTTCAGCTGTTTACAGAGCCGGAGTGACCGCCATCACTGGGATTACCAGCATGCTAGATAGATCATAAGCACTGCCCTCAGAGGAGACTGGTGTGTGTGTGTGTGTGTATGTGTGTGTGTGTGTGTGTGTGTGTGTGTGTGTGTGTGTGTGCGTGTGCGTGTGCGTGTGCGTGTGCGTGTGCGTGTGCGTGTGCGTGTGCGTGTGCGTGTGTGTGTGTGTGTGTGTTGGTTCAACAGCTGCTGTGTGTGATTCAGTGTGCATGTTTGTTTATGAGTCAGACGGTCTAATAATCTAAAGATTGTTGAGTACATATAAAAGTATCACCTCATGTGCCCTCTTATTTTTTATTTTATATCTTTTATTGGAAGTTTTGTGGTGCTCCATAAAACTGCTTAAACTTATACACATCTTTTAATTTGCTGCAAAAGAGATATTTGTTGCGGTCACTAAAGGGATTTTCATTCCCAATATACTATATAGCTATTGCTCTGAGGTTGATGATAATGTAGGACACAAATTTTTCTACTCTGACTCACTCCATCACGCTCCCTGACTAGCTCAGTCACTCTCAGTGGTGGTTAAATGGCATACATCATCATAGTACTGCTGCATCATGTAACACTGTTGATGGCAGTGTTGGCACTCTTTGATGGTGGTGGACATAATTGTGTGTGCTTTTCTAGCCTGCATGGTGTCTTATAGGGTTGGGACGATACGCGTATCTCCCAATTCGACACCATCACGATACTTGGGTGCCAATTTGGTATGTATTGCGATTCGATATTATGATTTTTAGCGATTTTATGTTAGCTTTTTTAACACTAAACCATGGGAAAAAGTTGAATCAGACACTTCTAGGGACTTTTACTTTGGAAAATATCTAAATTGATATGGTACAAGTGTTTGATTTGCAGCATGTATGCAATCAGAGATGTCCTGAAGTCAAATATATCAGTCATGGTCAGGAATTATTTATTTAATTTCTTTGAGAAACAAAAAAAAAATCAAAGAATAAAGACATTACTCTCACAAATTAGTCTCATTAGTCTCTCATCAGTGTGTCAGTGTGCTGACTTGACTAGGACTTGCCCCAAACTGCATGTGATTATCATAAAGTGGGCATGTCTGTAAAGGGGAGACTCGTGGGTACCCGTAGAACCCATTATCAGGTTAAGGGACCCCTTTGAAAATGGCCATGCCTAGTTTTTCCTCGCCAACATATTGTGCAAGTTTGGAGCAGAGATGGCACAAAGATATAGGATATTTCACAGGTGAACCAGAAGCTTTATTTTTTAACGAGAAACTTAACACCATCTTAAAATCTGCGAACCTATACGGTAGTGCAGTGATGTACTGTAGAAGTGTTAACAGGTTCAGATTGAACTCAAGTGAAACTTTGAACCAGAGAGAGCAGTGAGACTCTTTTTTCCCAGGCAGTACATTTTGATATAAAAAACAAAATGTACGAGAATTCTTGCACATCTGCCAACATAAATGCTTAAAAGAGAATACATCAAATTCATGTTTTCACATCTGAGAGATTAGATTCCTCATTCAATCTTAAAATTAAATATGCATTTTCAATGTAAATTCTAGTTACATGTTAAATGTCCAAAAAATAATATGTGCCTGTGATGTGTTTATATGAATTTAGACGTGATGAATATCAACTGATATGTTGGCCAACATATTGGTGGATATTTTGATGGGGGAAAAAAAACATGTCACAGTTGATGAGGAAAAATAAAAAGACATTTCACAGCAAGAAGAGAAGTAGAGATGTAAATGATAACATTATAATAGCTGCATTCCATTTAATTTAGGTGAGGCTTGTACAGGGTCCTAGTATTGTGCACTACCAAGTAGTTAGCTGTGACTCTTAACCCTCCTATTGTCTTCCGGTTGACCGTGCAACTTTTTTCTTCCCGTGTGGTTTGACTGTTTATAAAACATACAGTAGAAATTATCACCCAATCCTGTGTTACACCTTTCTGGCCAACTTCATTCCGAATCATTACCACAAGTTTTAGACTTTTTTTGGGGGAAATTAACGTTAATAAACCGAATTTCTTTGAAATTATACAACATTTTTGAGTACAAAAAGAAGAAATTATGAATTATTTTGACTATAGTTATTATCAGATGAGCATAATGTTCATGGATTATCACAGGCTGATATATGTCAAAGTTTAGTCAGAACATTGTTTTGAACAATTACATTTTTTTAATGGCAGCAAATAATGACACCTGCTATACATTTGAATAAAATACCCAAAATTCGACGAAAGTAGTGGTCATTATTTTAACTTTTTTTGCAAAGACCATAGTAGGGAACCATCCATGTTATTTTGGGGCAATTACATTAAAGAAATCCATATTTATGATATAATGAAGTTTGAAAATGGGTCAAATTTGACCCAAGGACAACATGAAGGTTAAATTAAACATTACTTCTTTTATTAGCATTACTTTTTTCTTTTTCCTCAGGTTTATATATTTGGTTGTCAGTACTATATCAGAAATATGATAATCAACATATTACTGTTTGCAAAAAAAAAAAAAAATTCACAATAAAAAAATTACAAAAGACAATAATAACCAAGGGATGATAATATCAACCTTTTTTTTTGCATTAGTTTAACAGAAGAATAAATTGGGACTCTTGGTTGACTCATCCCTTCAGTATTTCTGCTGCTTATTGGAGTCGTAGGTTTGCACATCCATCATGGTTGTTCACGGCTGCTTTCCTCTGTTGTTGTCTTCTAAACTAACAGCTTCCTATCAGCCGGGCCCACTATAGAGTCTCAGAGTTGCCACTCTAGCAAGGTAAGGTTACATTATACTACTATACACACACACATACACGTGTACCAGCTCTCCCTCCCTTCGTCTCTTTGCTCGCTCGTCCTCTCAATCCCCTTTTTTCTCCTCCGTCTCTCTCTCTTTCTCTCTCCCTCTCTTTCTCCATCTCATTCTCCCCACACCAAGCTGTGGAGAGGCAGATAAGGAGTTGATTTACCATCCAATTAAATGTCGTCATTGAAACATTGCTTCAAAAAAAGCCCGTCATTTTCACCCTGCGCTAATTGGCCTTCCACTAGCATGTGCATGCGTTAGGATGTGTGTGTGAGGGCTTTTGTGTGTGTGTGTATCTATAATGCTTTACTTATAGGACCAGCAGATTTAGATTGTGGTTGTTCCCCCACTTTAAAAGAGAGGGTCACTTTAAGTTCAAACTAAGTGGTATGTGTGGATGTTTTAATGTCTTCTGGCACAGTACGGTGTTTCATAATCTTTCATTTTTTCTAAACATTCAACTGTCCAACTGAGTTATACATTTTGATTTGAAAGAAATCTTAAAACTCCCCTCACTGATATTTTGTTATGTTAACACTGAATCACTGCACATGAAAGGGTTCACTGGCAGTCACAAAGAGACTCTGCAGCTCTTTAGGGGCTAAATCATTCTCACTGTGCAATATCATTTTCCACTTTTGTTAATAGTCTGTTTATTGTCAATACTGTTTCTACTGCTCCTATTTTTATACTTCCTTCTATTTAAATGGTTCATATTTTGTTACACTTTGTTTAGCTCTTTTTTTTACTGTGTTAGCTGATGCATCTTGTTTTTTGCATTATCCCCTTTGCTGCTGTACACTGCACATTTACCCACTGCAGGACTAATAAAGGAATATCTTACCTTACCGTATCTTATCTTATCTTATCTTATCTTAAAAGGCTAGCTTTTAGTCTTATTTTAGCTAATTGTTACGCTTTTACAGCACATTTACTATACGGTTTAGCCTTGCCTGTCACATAAACTATGCTTCAGGCAGCAACTGTTTCCAGCCAAAAAGCTTCCTTCAATAAACCCACTTTCTGCTACCTGCTTAGCACCGAATGGCAGAGAGACAGTTAGCAGCTATAGCTTGCAAAGAGAGCTAAACACCTACAATCTCCCTTTAAGGTACATTCTGAAAAGATAAAAAATTTGCAATTAATTTGCGATTAACTCTGAACAATCATGCGATTCATTGGGATTAAATATTTGAATCGATTGACAGCCCTACTTTAAATTAATTTTGGTGTTGCTCTGAATCTGCTGGATGTGAAAATAGGTTTGCTAAGTTTGCTTACATGTGAGCAATAACACGGTGATATGTCAGGGGCTGCATGTGTGAGAAAACACAAGCTAACCAGAGTATTTCATACACACACACATACACACAAAGTATAATAGTCTACCTTTCTCCATCACTTTCTTTCTCACATGCACACACACTGAAAAGAGGGTTTTTATAGAATTTTAATAAATCCATGGAAAGGCGGTCTCAAAACTCATTTATCAAACATTTAACACTGACTTAGCCATTAAAGGGGGCGAGAGAGGGATAGAGGAGAATAGATTGAAGAAGAGGAGCTATGATCAATGCCAGTGGACCATATAATTGCACCAGGAGTGGTTTAGCTGAAAACATTAGCCTTGTTTTCTGATGGATCACATCCTGGAGCCGGCTAGCCAAGCTAAACACTTCAATCTGTATTAGTAGCACCCAGAGTCATCCATCTGCGAGAGCCGGGCCACTAAAATTAGCAAAGTTTTCCACACAATTGATAAGCTGATAAAATGCTATGTTACCATTTTTTAAAAAAGATTATTTTTTAACTTTCTCAAAGTACTTAAAACCTAGTCTTTTCTTTGTTCTTTATTTTATAAGCAGAAGTTTTCACTAAGTGAAAATCTCCTTTTGAAGCCAACTTTGCAATTTGTCTATTGCATTTTTTTGCAGATCTTTTTCTTCTCTTGGCCTCCACACATCGATTTGCAGAGAGAACAAAGACACGTACGGTCACATATGAAAAGAACTACAGTAAATCGTCTCCTCAGCAACAACAATAACTGACACTGACCTTCCACTGAGTCAGTTTTTTACCGAGTGCACCATCAAGCGTGCCAAGACGAGAGTTTCCAGCTCACTCTCACCCCATTACAGCATCTGTTCTGGCTGCTCTTCTCTGAAAGATACTTCCGATGTGTGACAAGTGAAACCATCAGCTTCAAGAACTCATTTGTCCCCGCTGTTATGTGGACGTTTCGAGATAACGTCAGGACACGACTGGCTGCTGTGTGTGTCACTTCCAAACTTCCCATGTTCAACTTATTGTGCTTCATTGCAGGGCATTGCTGAGAGGTATGTTCATATTACCTCACCACTGTATAAGAATGATTAAGGTGTAATTTATCCTGCACTAACTCAAGGCCTTTTTTTTGTGCGATTCATTTGGCCCGTTAATATATATTTTTTTGATCTATTGTTTTTATCATGAATACTTTCACACAGAATATGAATATTTTGCGAAAAAGCAACATAATTTTGTTTTGGAATGAGGTGGATTTTCCTAAGCTTTCGCACCACGAATAAAGGCTTCAGTAGTCTAAACTAGGGTTGGGCCATTGGACGAATATATATGCAATCGGCGATTGACTGAATACATCACTGGTGTTTGTAATTTTATTTTGCTAATTTAATGGTCCGCTTCCGAAGAACGAGAGCTGCTCAGCCGCTGCTCAGCAAGCAGAAAGATACAGTGGGGGAAAACACCGTGCAGAGCCGTGAATTTTCACATCTAACCTGGTGAAATAAGGGTTTATTTTGACCAAACCAGAGTTAGTAATTGTTGGAAAGACGAACCAAGAAGGTTTTGGTTTTATTTTGTTTTCTGTCGGGTTTGAATTAAGTGTGTTTTACGATCTGGTTTTTATTGGATCATGTTGTTCCTCTGCAAAAAGTTTGATGGTGTGATGATGTTTAGTAGTCTCATTTAGCCACTTGTTAGCAACCGCCTTTTTAAGACACAAAAAGGCTTCAAAATCCACTAGTGGGATATTTACTGATGTATTTTATGTTGTAGAAACAAAACGTTAAAATCTCTTAAGCTTGTGTTAACCACAGACCTTATTTCAAGCATCTAACTAAAAACCCATTAAAAAAACCCATTGACTTCCAGACGAGGGAACCGAATGCAACATATAAGTATGGTATGGTATAATAATATGAAGAAAATGTCATTAAATGCTATTAAGATAAACAATGCTGCTCGAACCACTTATGTAGCCAAGCAGCAACACTGCAGAGTTACTGCTGTGGATGACATCTGTATTATACAACAAGGGGAGGGAGATTCACTACCGTGATTAATTGGGAACAGAACACCTCCTACATACACCGACACACACTCGATCTCTTTTCCAGTTCCATACACACACATTCAGCTCACAAAGAAAACCCCCTTTTATTAATATACACCACACATACACACATAGCTATATTAACGGAAAGAAAAGGGGCTTTATATAGTCACACACACTCACCTCTGTTTTAATTAGGGAATAAAAAGAGAATGACTGACAGGTGTGTATGTGTGCGTGCAGAGGCAATTCAAGCTGAGTATATTTGATTTGTTCCGTTGGCAACGGTGTGTGTTTGTGCTCGCTGTGTGTGTGGTCTGTCTGTGTGTGGTTCCCAGCATGACGCCTGTGTACCAACTAAATAAGTGCCTCTTGAGAGGGGTGACGGCGGGTGGAAGGTGGAGGGCTCCCCGGCGGTACAATAGGGCATCAAATGTGCGTGTCTGTGTGTGTGTGTGTGTTTCTCTATACATTTGCATCTTTATCCACGCACACACATACATAATTCCCAGAGGACTGAATAAATCCCTTTTGTCCACAAAGTCAATGTCAACCAAATTGTTGTTTCTTACACTGATGGGACATTTTATGTAGATTACTACACACACGAAAACAACAACAGTTTGGGCGTATAGGCCGGTAATGAAACAGCATGGAAGATCTGGGATCCACATCTCTTCAGCATGCAACCTACACAGCTAAATACCTTTCATAAGCTGTGTTTCCATTCACATATTTTGATGTGCATTTTGAAGTATCGCATTAGAAAAGCTGTATGGAAACAGCAAAATTCGATTAAACTTCTTCAATCGCAGGAGGTTTTTCCGCGTGCCTAAGGTGGTTTTTGCCTTTGTTGAAAAAGAGTTGTTGCACTAAATTGATTATGGAAACGCTTTACTGAATAAATCTTGATGTAGCGAACACTTAACTTTCTGGTATACCCATAATATGTAACTAATTATAAATAATTACAACTTGCCCAGATGAAAAAATTCCTGAACACGGCTCTCAATTGTTTTTCTCGTGGATGGGTTAGATGGCCTCTACTTCTACTACAAACTTCGCTGTAGCCGAGTTTATTCACTCCAAACCAGGGCTGTCAATCAATTAAAATATTGATTGGCATTATCTCCTGATTTTCCATAGTTAATTGCGATTAATCGCAAATTAATAATAAATTCTTTTATCTGCTCAAAATGTACCTTAAAGGACGATTTGTCAAGTATTTCATATTCTTATCAACATGGGAGTAGGCAAATATGCTAATGCCATGTATATATTTATTATTGGAAATCGATTAACACAAAACAATGACAAATATTGTCCAGAAACCCTCACAGGTATTGCATTTGGCATACAAAATATGCTCAAATCATAACATGGCAAACTGCAGCCCAACAGGCAACAACAGTGATTATCATTAAGTGGGCATGTCTGTAAAGGGGAGACTCGTGGATACCCATTTAACCCATTTTCATTCACATATCTGGAGGTCAGAGGTCAAGGGACCCCTGTGAAAATGGCCATGATAGTTTTTCCTCACCAAAATTGAGTGTACTTTTGGAGCGTTATTTATTCTATTTATTTATTGTCTGTTATCCAGTTTGTTAGCTTGCTTCCATGGCTGCAGAAGGCTGTGTTCCTATGCAAATTTGTTTCATATGTGGCAACGGGGTGTCGAAACGGGAAGTGGACGGGATCACACAGATCCAAAACAAAAACAGACATTCCAGACCGGAACAGAAATCTCAAAGGAGAACATACTGGCTGTAGCATCGTTGTTAGAGAAGCCAGTATATCAGTTAGTATGTTTCCTTAATCTCTGATGACATATCATGGTCATTTTATGATTTATTACAATAAATATATAACGTATTGGTCCTTTAAAGAGCAGCACCTGAACATAAACAATGGTGAGAGTAATAGCAGCCCCTTTATGCAAACATAGTGGAACAGTAGCTTTACTTTATAAAGTTAAAAAATGACAACCATTGAAACAATTCACAATGATAAGAGTATCTAAACTTAAATATAATGCTAGTGGCCTACTATCACTCGAGCATTGAAGGCAGCAGAACACATTGTTGACAGATGTTCATATTTCACAAGGAATAAAATGCAGTATGGCTGATTATCAACTTGAAGAATAATCTATACATTATTTTTTGTCTTGGTCCCACATTGTCATCTTTACTCCATCCATCCCTCCTCCTCCTCTTCTCTCTCCACTGTCTGATAGAAACCCAATAAAACATGTTATAAAGAACAAGCTACATCTGCACAGGTTACTCAGCAGAGACACCTCAGCGCCATCACAGGTGGCGGCGTTGGCCCTCAGCCCGGACCCTGACGACCATCGGAGCTATAAAACGAGGTGAGACCTGTGTGATTTCACAGGTGAGCTGCGTGTGTGTTTACACCGCAGCCAAAAGCACTGCTGCGGTATTTCACACCACGGCAGCGCAGGACGACAAAGTGAGCAAAGCTTGTGACAAACACAAACACACGCTGCGCACTTTTCATCATTAAAAGACTCAACACTCTCCTTAATCAGCTGGAAATAACACCTATCTAGTTCTCACTCTTCAAAACAAACACATTGGTATAAAGTATAAACTGTAAATGAACACTTCTCTCTTAATCTCCCTCCTTGACTCTTCTTCTTCTATTATTTCCTCTCTCTTTCCCTGTATCTCCTCCCCCCCCACTTTCTTTTCTTTTCCCTCTCTCACTCATCCTCCCTTCCTCCTCTCCTCCCTCTCTATGCAGTTTAAGTCTAAATCAGGGGATTTGGGGGTCTTAAGAGCTGAGGTGTAAAACACCGTCTGCTTCTCTGTAAGCTCCTAAGAGGAGAAAATAATCCAACACAAAGTCTTTTTCTCAACAGCAGCTCTCCTCCCCCCTAATCACCCTATTAGCTGCCTCTCCTCTCCTCAAAAAAAAAACAGTCTAACAGGAGACCAAACAGTTTTTCTATAAGCTGATGATTGGGTGCCTGGAGTCTTAATAATTCATCATATACACCAAATAACACAGTCGTGTTAGTCATCAGTCGCCTGAGTTAGTCTGTTTACTCCTGAAGTAATTTGGGGTGGGGAAAAAAACTGATTTACCTGTGTATCACGATTGTTTTTCACAATTTTGAAATACATTTTTTAATGCCATTTGCTTCATTTGAGTCTATGCAGAGGTAGAAGGAAGTTACCGCTTTTATTGTTGTAGTCTGAGTAACGTGACGTCATATCCGTTCTGTATCTGTCAAAAACCAAAACAGACCGCAGCTGGCAGCAGAGAGCCGATACCAGATCAGATATTGGGCCGATACTGACTCAAATAGCTGGATCGGGTATCGGTGACAATGGGGCCGATCTATTCAATTCAATTCTATGTTTATATACTATATACATAACATTATATACTGGAATTTCAACTCATAGTTTTGTCCAATTTGTTGCTGCATATAAAGGTTTACACTTGAATTGCAATTTTTTTTAATTTTGAAGATGTTTTACCAAGATGCTGGTGCATTTATTATTTCAATAATAAATAAAAATTAAGTAAATTTATATTTTTGTATTTATTTGTTACATTTTTGTCTTACAAAGTTAGGAAACCAATGTACGACAGCAAGTACCGATCAGATACCAGTCTTTAATTAATACGCTTCTTAATTAAAGACTGGTATCGGATCGGAACTCAGTAAAGGCCGATGCCCAAAGCCCAGGTATTGCTATCGGTATCTAGACTTACAAAGTCGGATCGGTGCATCTGTAATTTTTAGTGTATTAATTAGATACTTTCCAAAGTAAAAGTCCCTAGAAGTATATAATTAAACTTTTTCTCATGGTCTAGTGTTAAAAAAGTTAACAAAATCGCAATAAATTGTAGTATCGAATCTCAATACTTGTAGAATACTTAAAAATCACAATACATATCAACTCAGAACCCAAGTATCGTGATAGTATTGAATCAGGGGATAGGTGTATCGTCCCAGCCCTAATATTAATGTCCATTTAAATCATCAGCGCCGTAGCTGGCTGCACAATGATAAGACATTCATTCTGATTGCTCAATCAACCAATCACGCTTCATGTTTAATGATACCGAACATTGCCATAAATCTCAGGCTTTGTCCCGAGGTTCATCTCTCACTACCACACTCCTGTAATATCAAGAAACAATATATAAAACTGAAGAAAATGCAACAACAAAAAAAAAAAAATTGTCAGAGAAAGACTGAGGGAGCCATTTAATCGTCTATCTTCCATGTAATCTCTCTGATGCATTCAGAACGAAATCATAAACAGAAAGAGAAACAGAAAATGTTTCCTCTCACTTTCCTCCCCGGTCATATCTCTCGTCCCTCTCTCTCTGTCTCTACGATGCTCTCTCGCCCATCTCTCTCATCTCCCTCCTCTCACTTCCATCCTTCTGCCTCTCTCTCTCTCTCTTTTTTATATTCATAGGATTTTAAAATGTCTGTAATGGCCCTGGTAGATCAAAACACTCCTTCTTCCACTGTGTGTGTATACGCCGCCTGCTCCTGTGTGTGTGTGTGTGTGTGTGTGTGTGTGTGTGTGTGTGTGTACGCCGCCTGCTCCTGTGTATGTGTGTGTGTATGCCGCCTGCTCCTGTGTGTGTTTACGTCCATGCGTGTGTGTGTGTGTGTGTGTGTGTGATTTGCATATCGTGGCTATGCTCTGATTGGCAAACTGGCAACGCAGAGCCCAGCGGGGCATTTTTTATTAAAAGGCCCTAACACACACACAAACACACACGCACACACACACACACACACACACACACACACACACACACACACACGCACACACACGCACAAAGTTAGGAACAGCCACTGGCCTGTATCAGAACCTAATGAATAATACTAAAGAGCTAGCAGTAGGGGTTCTCCGTGTATTGTTTTGTAACGCCAAGAGTAATAAAGATTTTTATTACCATATTTTTATGGGCTCCAGACATAAGCTGTTATGGAATAGTCGGATATCTTATTAGACGTTCGTACTGAGTTTTTTATCGTCTCAGATGAAGTTGCCTTGTTATTCATTATATTTTACTAGTCAAGATGTATAAGTATTAACTAGAGTACCTTAACATCCTGGGGAATTCATGTCATTGCATTAAAACAGTGCAGCGTGGCTTCATCAATCACACGTCAGCAGTGTGTTCAGGACAACATAAAGTAAGTTTCAATTTGGAAACGATCCTAAATAATGACACCCCTCTTTTATTAAATGACATGAAGTATTTCAGTCATATAATACCAAACATTAAGCTCTGTAATGTATTATGTGAGGCGGCCTACAGCCTCATAGGAGCATGATACATGGACTTACTGGACCACTGGAACTATATAAAATAAACACTTCATTTGGCAGCATATAGAAATGTTAAAATTAGCTTGACAATAAAATGCTGCCTACATGTTCAAGTCAATAATGATAATTCTATGAGTATGATACATGACTATACTCTAAAGCTGGGCATACACTGTACAAGAGATGCTCTTGTGTCACTCCTACTCCTACTGTAGGAGTAGATCGTTTACAATGTAAAGCCAAAGCTCCTGATTTATGTGCTCACACTATACAGTCCGATCATCAGCCACTGTACGTGTGAAATAGAAAAAAAAAAAAGAATTGTCAGCCCCTGAGGGCCGTTCTGGCTGTTGTAAGTTGTTAATAAAGATTTGTTTGAAAGCTCAGAGGCAGGGAAAGTTTGGTCTGTATACGGGTCATAATAAGGCTAACAAGGCAGAAACAGCTGCCTTGATAATCTGTGCCATCCTAGCAATGGCGTATAATTACTAATAGGTGGCAAGTAAGACGTGGACAGTATGGCTCGCCCACTTTACTGAGAGAGTTGGAAGTAAGCTAGCTATGTTTTACTATATCTATTGTAGTCTACGATGTTATCTTGATAGCTACGTTCTGATTACTGTAAAAACTGACTTTGGGGTATCGGCTCGTGGCTCTGCCGTGGACGGCCAACCAGAATTTCTGACATGTCAGAAACTGATCCAACAGTCCGACAGCTGGTCGGGAGGAGTTAATCGATCCTCGGTCCCCCCTGTACACTGCACGGCAAACAAACGCCTGACGAAGCTGAAACTCGGTCCGACTCTAAAATTATTTGTGCGGCTCAAAATTCTGGCCAGAAACGGGCAAAAAATGTCCAGCTTTAAAGGAGCCATTTTGCATAACAGGTACTTTCCCTGCCCGGACTGTTTGCATGATCCTGTTTAAATCAATCTAAAATAAAAACCATAATAGCTAGAGCATTCATTCTTTTTGCTGAGGAAAGACGAGGTTTCTGTCTTTCGCGTCATCACGTTGTACACTCTGTGATTACGTTAAGTTACGTGCGGTACAAAACGCGGTGACAGCGCACTTTGGCACCAGATTTCCCTGTGGGAGATCACAGTTTGCATTATCCTGTTTAGATTGATGTTAAATAAAAACCATAATAGCTCGAGCAGGGATGTCAAACTCATTTTAGTTCATGGGCCACGTACAGCTCAATTTGATTTTGAGTGGGCCGGACCAGTAAGACAATTGCATAGTAACCTATAAATAACACCTCCAAATTTCCCTTCCTGTTAGTGTAAAGAATTACAAGTACATTCTGGAAACAATTAATGAATAATCCGTTTACAAAAGAGATGATGAACCACATGATATGTCTCGCAGATCTCTCAGCTACGACTAAAAACTGACTGCTGTCTCAGTTTTCCTGCCAAGTTCTTGTATTTTCTGCCATGATGAGTCTGATAGAGGTGCCAATGAATTAATGACCTCTCTGCAATTTTCACACTGTGCAAAGGGCCGGTTCTTGCCCCCGAGGCCGTATGTTTGACACCCCTGAGCTAGAGCATTCATTCTTTTTGCAGTGGAAAGCCAAAGCTTCTGTCTTCTGCGTCATGTTGTACGCTCGTGATGACATCATTAAGTTAAGTTACATGTGGTCGTAACAAAACTATCAAAATGTCTTTGCACTCAAAAACTAAAAAATGTGCAATAACTTATGGAGTGTTAAGAAATATGTTGTTCATGTTTCTACATTTAGAAAATCTGTGTGTTTATTTAGTAACATTTTATGAAAAAATGTCAGATTTTTACATTTTTGTTAGGGCTGTCAATCAATTAATCAATCAATAGTATCAGATCAATAGATTTTTCAAGTATTTAATACACTTATCAACATGGGGGTGGACAAATATACTTGCTTTATGCAAATGTATGTATATAATTATTATTGGAAAATCAATTACCAACACAAAACAATGACAAATATTGTCCAGAAACCCTCACAAGTACTGCATTTAGCCTCCTTTATTTAGTTTCTTATGATATCAGTATCGTCCCTCCAGCTTTAAACCTGAGCCCGCTACAACCTTAATATTGCAAGTTGTGTTAATGCGTAAAAAAAATAAATTGTGGTGTTAAAACGAATTTGCGTTAACGTGTTATTTATTGTGTTAACTTTGACAGCCCTAATCATAATATATATCGTTATCAAGATATGAAATGACCTCTATAAGGATAGAATATTTTGGTCATATCACCCAGCCCTACACTTTTAAGCACATTTTGCTGCAAATACTTCTGCACTTTTACTTCAGGAACATTTTGAATGCAGGACTTTTCCTTATAATTGACTACACTGTGACATTGCTACTTTTACTTTAAAGGACCTGAATCCTTCTTCCACCACTGCTCATAACTCTTTTATTGAAATGTCACAGACGACTCTGGCTTTAAACTATGAATTAAATCCTTGACTGTGTGAACCCGTGACACCGGGTACATGCTACCGCTGGCACTCTAAGCCCCTCAAATCACTCCGGCAGACGGTGTGGAAGCTGCAGTAAAAGTGCAGGGATTGACTGCTGTGATCCCCGGTCAACGATCGGCGGGTGGCGAGCCGCCGCGAGTCAAGCGCCTCGGCCCTGACCCGGCTTGAACCGCAGACATCAGATTCACCACCGCTGCGTGGCTGGAAGATTGTTAAATAACAGCAGTTTCATCTGGCCGGCCTGTTGAAAAGAAGTCTAATTCAGGAGGAGTGTGAAGAGGGGGGGATTCACTTATGAGGAGCGAGATGACAGCACTAATACACACTGTCAGCCTCTTACAGTGACAGCAGAGATCAATGCTGATCATTGCAGCTAATCCAGTCAACAGAGCAATAATGTTAATCCTCGGGGCAAAACAGTTCATCTCAAATCATATTCTGTCTGTTATAAACAGCATCGCTGAATAACTAACCGCTCTGTGGCAGCCGCAATCATAAAACCACCACGCTGTGTGTGTGTGTGTGTGTATGTGTATGTGTGTGTGCGCCCTCTGAGGAAAAAGCAATCTGTGAAATGTAAAGAGAAATGCACTTTTGACTTTGTCAGCAGTGTTTTAGCTGATGCTGACATGCTTTGCTCTCTCGCTGCTTGTACATCTCCGCGTAACATGACATAACATCACCACTTTGTTATCTAACGCCGTTCAACTCATTATCACGGAGTGCAGCCTTCTCCAGACGGTCTTGTTACAGACCCCGAAGATGATCTTAGCTGTTAAGATATTGGACTTGAAAAACCCACAGAGACCAGCCCGGGCTGCTGCCCTCGCTCCTCTGTGATCTCTCTTATCACGGGGCAGCTATTACTGTGATGACACCCCTGCAGCACCTCGCTGATGGGAGACCTCCCCTATGCTATCTGGCTAAAGTATATTTCTCCCCGAGCACCCTCTCCTCTGTCTCACTGCAGCCACTCAACAGTAGTTTGATTCATCGGGACTGTATTCTTTGTTTCTAGAAGACGATTTTTATGATCATTTTATTATCAGCATAAAAGCTAAATCATTTCATCTCCCCTCTCTCTGCAGAGGCAATTAGTCGCCTCTATGAAAATCAAATAAATTAAAGCGTTAAAAAGCTTTCATTGAGTCACAGAGGAGCTTTGAATTCAGACACAAGACTGATACGGTATCGCCACTTCCACAGGATACTTGCTGCCTATATAAATGTACAGGCAGGCCCTGATATAGTGAAAGATGGCGTCGTGCGTGTGTGTATAGTCGTGTACGTCTCGGTCGCGAGTCGACAGGCAGCCTGGGGGAAAGAGAGGCCTGATGGGTATTATGCAAATGAAGCCAGCTGTTTGCTGCATTGGCAGACTCCTCATAACTCTCTTCTAGTTCTGCTGGAAGTGAGAAAATATTTTATCCCCGTTTTCCCTCGTCGCCACATTCTCTCGCCTCTTCTTTATTTCCTCAGAGAAGGTATTTCTACATACCGTCATTTTATACACACCCTTCCCTTCTGCATTTTACCGCTATTCCCCCGCGTCTGCCCGACTATCCATCTGCACTGTTACAGTAATGAATGTACAAACAGGGAAAGCTTCCTTAAGCATTTGTTGACTTCTACAGTATGAAGTAAATTATTCCGAGGCGCTGAATCCACAGCTCGCTGGAAAAACAAACAAACAGTTTTCCATGAATAGGTCTCATGTTAATTCGGATATTATAGTACTGCAGACGCTGCAACTTAATTTCAGTCGGTAGGAAAAAACTCTCCCTCCTCTTTGTCTCTCCTTCTGATTGTCTGTCATCTCCCTCACTGCACCAAGCATGACCAGCTCCCTGTGTTTCCCTTAACATGTTACAAGGTTAAGCATCTAAGGAGATTCTTTTTTTAATGCTATTTGAACATATACATTTTGTTTTTCATCATTTTCTTTACTCGATTGAGCTCATAATTGTGTGTGAAAAACATCTCAAAGGCAGTAGAGTTGGGCGATGTCTACCGAATTGCCATATGACAATGTCCACAGTGAAACGTCGCAATGGACGATGATATCGTTTGTCAAGTGTGACAATCTTTTGCCAAAATGAGTGCGATCCATAGACTGTAAAAATAAGTGTGTTCATAATTGCACCAGTAGCTCTCGTTCTCTCTCACACACTTGTGCGTGCTGTCAAGAGGCAATACGCTACTGATGTGCGGGTCGAAACCTTACTAGCTTACAAGAAAATAACGCTGGTCCAGGCGGGTGGGTTAAAAAGTGACAATGCTGGGTTCAGAGTAAGTTATTAATAACTTACATAAACACTCTGTGTCTCTCTCTTAGAGACACAAACACACACACCAGCCGTAGTGGCGGCACGTAATTTGAACACATTCCGTGCCACCACCACGTAATGTGCTGTCAAGAAGTTGTGGTCATTTCATGTATTTCTGTCCACTCACGTTACAAAAACACACACTACGAGCCGCGGCGCTCAAGTCCGCTTGTCTCTGTCCTTGTCTCAGACCTCAGTCCTGACATTTACTCTGTTACTATAATGCATAAAGTTGGTGCTTTGCACGTCGGGTCAGGTTTGGGTGGTTGCTTACTGCATTTTTTTGCAGGTCGAGCGGTGCGGATTGGCTCTCATAATGGGTTCGGTGGGTAAGGGTAATAAAAAAAACCCGACCTATGCATCTCTACAATACGCAAATACAACTATCCAAACTGATGACAATAAATGTTTTGGGATTGCTTGTGACAGCCCTAGTGTCCACCTTTAGTTGCACTCTCAAAATCAATCTGCACACCATTGATACCCCGGTCCCTGTCCACACCCCGGTGTTGGTGTGGACAGGGACGGGGACTTAAGCCACGATGTTGGGCCAACCCTAAAAGGCAGTATTAATCTATTCTTTGGAGCGCTGGAGCAAGCTGTAAACACTGACAGAATATCACCTCATAAAGATGTTAGCTAGGCTAACGTGTTATGAAAGATCTTCCTATCTAGCAGACAGAGAACAACATCAGCACTGGTTTGGAGTCGTGTTTCTGTCCACCTGATGAATGTAAGCCCAATATACACTCTGTTTTGGTTTCCACCAACTCTGAGGGAAATATCTGGCACTTTAGCCGCTAAATGCTCCACTATGTTCTAACTAAGCTAACTTTGTCTGTCTGCTGTTTGTTGCTTGGTGGGTTGTGTACAATGGGTTGATGTTTTGTTTGCTGAAAACAGGCTCCCTATCCTTCCACATAGTCATTTAATGCATTGTTAACATAACAATTTTGATTAGTGTAGCTTTAAAATGACCCTTTACTCTAAAAAGTTGGGAAATTATAGGTAAGAAGGTTATAAACGATTATGTCTGCAAGCTTATCACTGTACCTAGACATAACTAGTTAAACCATGGCAGAACGATCTTAATGCAACAGCTCCACAAGCATTTGTCAATAAATCAGTACAGCTGATGCTGATTTGCACTGGCTTATCCAACTCAAAGATGCTCGATGTAGCAAATTAATATGCAAATTAGCATATGACATCATCTGGCACCTTCAAGCAACACTTAACGCTGCCTTCCCTCGAGCGGCAGCGACACAGATGCCAGTATTACGTGTTAAAACCTACCAGAATTAAAGTTAGCGGCTAAAATATCCCAGGCAACTTCAGGTGACATTTGCCCAATTTGCACTTTGTTCAAGTGTCTAATACAGAAAGAGATGGGACAGTTAATTTGTTAAATCCAAGCACGACTGTCTTTCATCTTTTGAAGTAGAAGCAAAAGTACAAAAGGAATGTTTTGGAATAATAAAATCTTTAAAAAATTACAATTTAAAGATTAAAAGAGCAAGAAACTATTTTAAACTTGGTTTGCATCACAACCTATCACTCTAATGGTGTGTTCACACCAAGAGCGAAGCGCACTTTTTGCGCGGCGCGATTACATACAAAGTCGATGCAAAGAGGCAAATAAAAGCAAATTAGCACCGGGCGATGCGAATGATGCGAATGATGCGAATGACGCGAATGGCGCGAATGACACAACGCAAAGCCTATCAGCATGAGATTCTCCTCTTTTCGTCATTGACGTCTTAACTGTTGAATCAGAAATGGAGGAAAAGGATATTGTAGCTGTCTGAGGGCACCCAGAGCTACGATAGTACATCATAGTTGTACAGAGACCACAGACTGTGTATGGTATAAATAGCGTCGCTGCGGTATTCATGGCTTTATCTTGAGTGTTGATGGAGCAGCTGCATAGCCTGGCACTGATCGATCCAAACTCCATTCAGAAAACAATCAATTTAAAATGTGTTTGCTTGTCGTCTTGCGGATAGACCTGACAAAGCATGAATTCATACTTTTTACAAATCGACAACATTATGTAGTTATTTCGGTATCCTTTTGATCTGTTTATTGCAATTAAATCAAAGCGCAGTCTGTTCATTTTGGGTTCATACCGCTATAGTGACGTGTGGCTTCTTGCTAGATAGCCATTACAGTCAGTGCAATGATACTGTATGTGAATACAGCTCGCTGTCGGGTGATGTTATGAACCCTGACACGACAGCGTTTAGTTTTCTGACATATCTGGGACTTCCACAACACGTACAAAGCAGCAACATTGGTTATTTCTTCCATGGTTGATGGCGGAAATAAAAGTTTTTGGTTTCTATGGAGACAAGCTTCCTCTTCTCTCCGGCGCATCTAGTGCGAATTAACACAAATGATACCGGCGGTCCAACTCGCACGAGTAAAAAAATCTGCTTCGCTCTTGGTCTGAACACGGCATAAGGGTTCGAACTGCCTTGTAAAAGTGCCATCAGCTTTTCTGTCCCTACATAACCTGTTCAGCATATACAGCATACTGCTGAGTGCTTTCTGCTGCTTAAGACCAGAAAGCAGTTACTGCTGAAACATACTGTAAAGAACTTTGACAGACCTCATGTTAGAGGGCAAGCAGCAAGATGTAGAGTAGAGTAAGTTCGTCTAAATTCAGTCCGACCAGCTCCCTAAGCTGCCATCTGTTTTTATAAATGTAAATGCCCACGTTTGCTTTTACCAAGCCAGTGTGTTATATAAAGGCAGGATCTTTTCATGCAAAAAGCCATAAAGCGAATGTTTTCTCTGAGAGCAGAATTGATTTGGTTGGTGTTAGCCTCATGGTGATTACTGACTGGAGGTCTTAGTCTAGCCCGCTTCTTATTTACCGCTACATTAGTGGCGAGGCGTCGTGTGCACCTCAACAAGCGCCTGACGGAAACACCACAGCAGGCCTTCAAATCACTGTGAAATTACATCAGCTCTCTGCTTTGAACTACATGTAAATGAAACTTGTCACAGTGCTGTTGGAAGTGTCACCTGTCACCTCCATGTTTACCTTCTTGCAGCCTCGCTCGCAGGGCATCACAAATATACTTGTGTATCCACTTGACTTTGAGTGTTGTTTACCTGGGTGAGAATGCAATGGAGACAATTGAATGTCACTGAAAGCGTAGTGACAGCTTGACTTCATCTGAAGCCAGTGTTCTGTAAAGCATAAATGTTTCTCTCGAGTGTTTAGGGGTCTTCTTCTGCTCCTTTGAGGATAAATGACAACAATATCCCTATTAAAATAGGATTTTTTTTTATAAGCCTATTAAATTTATGTGACTTTAAGGTTCCTTAAGAGTTTTTAAATTACAAAGGACTTTTTAAAGGTATTTTTACTTGTTATGTGGATATTGAAATAATTTTCATATTAACAATGGATCAAATGACTGCATGTAATGTGAACACAGCAAGGGCTGTCAATCGATTAAAATATTGAATTGCAAATTAATCACACATTTTTTATCTGTTCAAAATGTACCTTAAAGGGAGATTTGTCAAGTATTTAATACTTTTATCAACATGGGAGTGAGAAAATATGCTGCTTTATGCAAATGTATGTATATATTTATTATTGAAAATCAATTGACAGCACAAATCAATGACAAATATTGTCCAGAAACCCTCACAGGTACTGCATTTAGCATAAAAAGATATGCTCAAATCATAACATGGCAAACGTTTGGGCTGTTACTGTACTTAACCTCCTTCCCGACAGGCTAGTATGACATGGTTGGTACCAGTGGATTCCTTAGTTTTTTTTAGTTTCATATGATACCAGTATCTTCACTCTTGCTTTAAACTGAGCTCGCTAAAACCTCTGAATTGCGTTTTTTGCATTCAAGAAATTAGTGGCCTTAAAACAAATTTGCGTAAATGTGTTATTATTGCGTACTATAACAGCCCTTGTTCTAGCAAATTCATGTGGTCATTCCTAAAGTCTGCACCTCCTTTGGTCGTCATTCATTCCAGTATATACACTACAATATATACTGTATATATTGTGATGTTTCAATTTTGTCTAATGTTGTTTTTTTACACTAGTTGTATGTATCTATGTTCTGATGTCTTGTATCGTCTTGCCTTCTGTTGCTACCTCTTGGCCAGGTCATCATTGTAAATGAGAACTGGTTCTCAATTGACTTATCTGGTTAAATAAAGGTAAAATTAAAAAAATGTGTATAAATAAATTTACAGCCTGCAACATTTGCGTTTTGGTCTCACAGCTCATCAACCTTGTTCCCAGCAGCAGCAGAACAACAGTTGCTTTATAAGGTAATATATGTAAATGTTGTTTTTACAGATTGACCCGCTGTCCTCAAGCGGCCAAAAAAAGTAATTAATGCTGGTTTAAAGGCCACAACAACCTATTTTCTCAATCAGTGCTGAACTATGAGCGAGGGGGTCCCACATGAAAACATTAATTTCTTCAAAAGTTTTTTTTTTTTATTTCACATTTGAAATATCTATTTTTCGTTTCCTGTCTGTGTTATTTTCAACGGTTTGAAGTAGGACTCAGTTAGAAAAAGGTGATGTCACGTACTTCTTTGTAACAATCACGATTTAGCAGTATTTCAATCTGATGACAGTTGGTGGGTTGTTTCATCACTGTCAATCAAATCTGATCAAACCACACCCAAACAGTCCTGATGATGAAACAGATGTTTGAGTGTCAAACTCTTATACTCTAAATAATAAATAAATATGCTTTTATTTAACTGGGATTGCTGCTTATTAAGTCATGAATATTCAATGTTAGAACGAAATACTTTTAAGATATAAAAATTAGGGCTATCAAAGTTAAAGCGATAATAACGCAACTTGCGGGCTCAGTTTTAAAGCTGCAGAACTTGTTGCGAAGGAGGTTAAATAACGCTCCAAACTTGCGCTAAACTTTGGCGAGGAAAAACTGGCACGGCCATTTTCAAAGGGGTCCCTTGACCTCTGACCTCAAGATATGTGACTGAAAATGGGTTCTATGGGTACCCATGAGTCTCCCCTTTACAGACATGCCCACTTTATGATAATCACATGCAGTTTGGGGCAAGTCATAGTCAAGTCAGCACACTGACACACTGACAGCTGTTGTTGCCTGTTGGGCTTCAGTTTGCCATGTTATGATGTGAGCATATTTTTAATGCTAAATGCAGTACCTGTGAGGGTTTCTGGACAATATTAGTCATTGTTTTGTGTTGTTAATTGATTTCCAATAATAAATATATACATACATTTGCATAAAGCACTCATATTTGCCCACTCCCATGTTGATAAGGGTATTAAATACTTGACAAATAAAACAGATAAAAAATATGATTAAATTGGGAATAATCGCACTAAATACTTGAATCGATGACAGCCCATATATAAATGCTTTGCTTAGAACAAAAGTTGTCTGATATGGTTTTCCATAGAAAAGTTTAATTAACTGGTAAAAAATTCATAAAGCACCTCTACTCCTGAATCCAGAATCTATAAATATACAATTATCTTGAGTTTCAAAGTTTAACTACAGGACAAAAGATGTCTCCTATTTCACCGAATAGTCCATTCTAAGTGTACGTGCACTGGAGGCGTTAAGTTCTCACGTCACACTAGCGGTGTGAGTTATCCTACTGGTACGTCCAGGTCTTAAACACAGACTTAAGGTGAGCTCAGAGAAAATTTCCACCTTCAGCAGACAAATGTGAAAACAGTCTTCTACTGTCAAACGCTAAAACTCAAAATCATTCTGCACAGAAAAGCTCAAACTAACAAGTGAATTTACAATAAGCAAAACAGATTTTTTTGTGAAGGGGGACTTCAAGTGTTTAGCGTGTGTGCTAACTTTACTTTTAAATTATTCATTCTCATCGTTGGTTGGTTGCTTGTGTGAGTAATGAAACTACAGTAGTAACAGCTAGACTTCATAATATCTCACACTGGATCAGCCAAAAGTGAAATCATGCAGTGCCTCACTTTGAGCTGCTGACTACAACTAAATGTGTGTGTGTGTGTGTGTGTGTGTGTGTGTGTGTGTGTGTGTGTGTGTCCAGAGGTAGATTTAAGCCTACTGTAACTGTTAGGAAAAGATCAATAGTGTTATCACTCTCTCCCTCTTTCTCTCGCTCACACACACACACACACACTCACACACACACACACTTAGGAGTGCTCGGGCTCCAATCAATAATTCTATAGTGCTAACAGAAAGCTTCCACAGCAGTTTAAAGGCTTATTGCACACACGGACGGACACACACACACACACCCTGAACACACACTCGCAAAATCCCTGAACACTCAAAGACAGAACTGTGAGCCAAATATTGAGTATTTCAAACACATTCATGGCACCTGAACTAATTTGAAAACCGTTAAATGGAAAATCAATCATGCTGATACACTCCACAGGAATTTCTTTTTATCGCTTTTGCATTCATGTGACGCATTAGGACGACCACCGTTCAGCCCGGTCTCTTAAACAAATGACGTTCCCGTGCAAAGAAAACTGCATCGTCAATTATATTTCAAGGGAAACGTATTTAATCCTATATTATGTTTGTTTTTGACGTATCACAAATACATTTCTTATCATAATGAGTGAAATGCGCGTTCAGGGGAGGTTGAGGTCGATGGATGGGTCGAAACAGGACTTTCACCCAGGAGGCCGCTGTTCCTGTCCCATGTGACACCAAAACCAACGTTTACTTATTTTAATTTTATGCCGGAATTTAAATAACGTAACAAACATACTTATTTTTTAGCCAAACCATGATGTTTTACTAAACCTAACCAAGTAGTTTAGTTGCGTTTTTGTTTGGTTTGAATTCACAAAGTTAATCATGTGTTAAAAATTACGACCATAATCCGGGAGAAAACATGTTTCCCTCCAAACGTAATTGAGAAAGCAGTTTACTTGCACGGGGACGTAATTTTATAGGAGACAGTGTTGCACTCAGGGTTTACGTTAGCCGGCATATGCCGGCTTTTTAACGTTATCACATGCAGTTGTCCTTCAGATTAAATGATCAACAGCCAGAATGTCCATTGGGAAATATACCAAATAAATAAATTAATTAATAGCATATTAAAGGACCAGTTTGCATCTATTGGCAGAAATGGAATATAATATTAGTAAGTATGTTTTCTTTAGCGTATAATCACCCTAAAATAAGAATTGTTGTGTTTTCGTTAGCTTAGAATGAGCCCTTCATATCTACACAGGGAGCAGGTCCTCTTTACGAAGTCCGCCATGTTGCTCCGCCATGTTTCTACAGTAGCCCAGAACAGACAAAACAAACACTGTTTACTTTTCCTGTTTGGGCCGGAGTCATTTACGTTAATTGTTCCCGTCGCCGCCGCTCTCTCTCTCTCTTGCTTCACCACTCACTTCCCTTGTACACACGCACTCTACGCTCTAGCTGATGGCTAGAGAGGGATATTTGCATGGGAGTGACTTCAGTTGGTTGCAATCTCCTCACCTCACCTCACCGCTAGATACCTCCAGATACTACACACCTCACCTTTAAATAGCCTAATATTTTAAGGTGTGTTGCCAAGACAACTTAAATATAAACTTATACACAAGTGTAAATGTAGGTAATCCAATAGCCTACAGCTTTTGTCAAATTCAGCGAATATCTCCTCACACTTTGCTAGCTGTCCGTTCTATGTGCTCTGAAAAAAAAGCCGGTCTTCATACACAACCAGCTGACTGTAAATGCGAAACAAACAAAGTGGCTCGGACCAAGCCACTATAATGATGATATAAATAATGATTACATCTATGTTTCTTCAATAAATTCTTCAGACTGAGACAATTACAGAGACGAGGAGCGTTGCAGCGCTCGCTGTGAGTGTGTGCATGCCTTTGAGAGAGACAAAGAGAGGAAGAAAAGGTGGACTGAATGTTTCGTTAAGGTGTTGATAATAGTTGGGATGTCGACGTTTTGAATGAAGATTCAAAATATTCAGGTGGGCTACAGCCCTACAAGCCTTACAACAGTATTTTGAATTTGACAAACGCAGAAATCGGACCAACCAGCCTATTATTTTATTTCTTAGACCTCTTCTTCATCTCTTCACCTCTTCTTGTTTTCAAGTTATGTCAAATGTAGGCTATTATATGGCTTATTTAAAACACATGTTCGGTAGTCGTTCTATATGGCTGAATATTAACGGCTATTTTGGCCATCAAAAAAGTCTAGTGTAACCCTGGTTGTGCTGTTACTCCTGTTACTATGTTGCCAAACATTCAGTTCACACATTCACTAATCAAAGGGTAAAATGTAGACATTTTACTCTCGTCTGCTGGCACAAAATGAGCAGCGGGGTTCTCGAAGTCTTTCATTTGGTGTCTGGTTCAATCCTCGGATTTGCTGCTATTTGCTGTTTAAGCTGCAGAACACATCCAATAACTCATCTAACCAGAACAAATACAGCGATGATAAGGTGCTGTAATCAGTCAGTCATTGTCTTCCTCTGTACCTCCTTACTCTCTCTCTCCCCCCCCTCCATTTCTTATCATCAGTCTCTCTTTTCCTCTCGTATCCCTCTCTTCCTCCCCCTCACTCCTGTATCCAGTTTACATTTTCCTTCCAATAAAATCTCCCCGGAATAAATAAAGAGAGGAGTGAAAACTAAACGGTAAGCAGGCGATAACGGAGCATCCATGGGTGTGTGGGTGAAACAAAGTGAAAGAAACCACTCACGGCCATGAATGTACTTACTCTCTCTCTCACCCTCCATAAGAAAGTGTTGAAAGTAAAGTATATTTTAATTCCCTCCCTGTCTCCCTAGCTTTCTCCTTCTCGGTGCCATATGCTCAAAGCTCCATCTCGGGCTCATTTGGAGTGCCGCACACTCACACACACACACACACACACACACACACACAAGCTCTATCAAAGCACAGGAACAGCTGGCTTGCTCGATATGGATGACTACTTGCCTGTCAACCAGTTTCACACAGCACACACACACACACACACACACACACACACACACACACACACACACACACACACACATCATCATCATAAAGCCTGGTGTTTCTGCTGTATTTGAAAAGGAACGTGAGTGAGAGATAGGGGGAGAGAGAGACGAGAGAGAGAGAGACGAGAGAGAGAGAGAGAGAGAGAGAGAGAGAGAGAGAGAGAGAGAGAGAGAGAGAGAGAGAGAGAAGAGAGAGCAGGTCAGAGAGTTAAGTGAGTGAGTGTGTGGAGGAGTTTGGTATTGTCAGATTCATTTGACATTTCAATTAGCCAAATGTGTGAATATTCACCATGATATCATTTAAAGAAATAATAATATACTGGATTTGAAAAAGAGAGAGAGTTGCTGTTATTATCAAAAAATGCAAACATGCACTCAAACCCACGACATCAGAAGCACAGACGGCATGTGTCACTGTTAACCAACTCTTAACCAAATGCTCATGAATACATTTCAGGCACCATTTTTGCCAGTTAGGTATGATTTATACTCCAGGGTTTCCGCCAGTGTATTGCATTGTATGCACGCCGGGACTAATCACCCGGGAACTATGTATTTTTAAGATGTTTTTAAACTAAAATGTGTTACTCAAGTAGCAAAGTCCTTTAAGGAAAAACTCGTAGCACGCAAGTTGTGTGTGCGTTAGCGAGTGTCGGTTTGTACAGGTTAGGCTGTCGGTTAATAAATGCTACAACTCCCAGGCCAAGTTCCCGTGTCCTGCTGGTCACCTGCAGATTACAGTGAAGGGGTTAGCCCCCAAGTTAGCGTCAACAACAGCTCAGGCTTGCTTGCTTAAAGGGGGTATTTTAGTGTCTTTCTCAGCATTATTTAAGTGCTAATTACTTTTTAAAAAAGTTATAATAATGTAATACATTTTATTAGCATATGATTGTACATATGGTTAAATCAAATACACTTTGTAACCAAATAATAATTAGTCTTACATCTCTTCTTTTTTTGTCATACTCAAACAATGCAAAATAAAGACCTAAAGGTGCATTTGACATTAAGGCCCAAGGAAGCTGAACATTTCTTTCTAAATTTGATGTATTTCCTGTTGTAACACAGTATTACAGTAGAATACAGTGCATGGAGGGATCATTCAAAAGTGCTAACTACAGTAATGACAAATAGTTTTTATTTGGTGGGAGGTGCGGGATTGGTCAGACACCAGTTGTTGTTTTGTTGGTTGTTGTTTTTATTTCTGCCAGTGCAGTATGCGATAACCATACCCAATTTCTAAGATTTCAATATACTGTATTTTACTCAAATGTTTTTTTTTTTTACTATCCTTTTTTTCCTCCTGACATGTAAATCAACAGTGAATCAAGGCTTGGAAAAGTTCTGCTCCATCAGTTCAAACTCAAAAAGTGTTGTTCTTCTGAGCACACGACCAAATCACCTGTCAAAAGCAAAACCCCTGTTGTTACATCACTGATTGGGGGGAGGCCAAAAGTGCAACATACTGAAAGTTTCCACGCTATAGAGACTCATTTCTCATATTGTGATGTAATCAAAAAAGCTGGGACTCTACTAAATCAAAGGATAACATGATGACATATAAGCATAAGAAAAACTTAGTTAAGAATTAGTTTATTTATTTAAGAGTCTTTGTTAACCCTACTAGTCACTCTACTAAGCATTATTATTAAAGGGAAAGGTCTTTTTTTGCTTGGGGTTAACGTGTGGTTTAGGAAACAATAATTAGCACATAGACTACTATGAAAGAGTATTATAAAAATACATTTTAACTATCAATAATTACATTGTAAAAATTACAATTATTTGTGACCAAACTGACCCTTCGCTAAGTCCCGCCCCTCGACTGCGGACTGCTTCTGAATCAGTTCGACATATATCCTCTAAGCATATTGACGATCATTCAGTGTGGGCTCCATGCAGCTAAGTACACAATTTATTACTAAACAGCTTGATATGGATAGTAATAGTATAAGTCATAGCGGTTGCTGTCTTACCTCCCCTGCGTGGCTGAGACTCAGTTTTGGCAGTTTATTCTTGGCATTCCCAGAGTTTCCTCCGTACGCCTGACCGTTGTTAAATCCCTCTGTGGCCACTAGAGGGGGTTTAAGCTGGGGGGAGTCACTAGGCGCCTGGTCCTGGCCATCCATCGGTCGAACATACGCTGTGGGCTTCTGCTGGATTGCGATCGGCTTCCCTGATAGGCTACCTGGTGGGAAGGTGGGGGTAGTCAGTCCAGATGTGGGAGTGGTTAGACCAGGAGTAGGCGTCGTCAGAACGGACGTGGAAGCCAGCGGGGACGAGGATGTGGAGAGGTGAGAACCCGTCTCGTTTTCAAACGGGGAGGATTTAAAATGTCCACCATTTTCTGTGTTAGTGGAAGACTTGAAATGGCCACCGTCCATGGTGGAAGCTCGGAAATTGCCGCCATCTGTAAAAGAGAAGGAAAAAGGAGAGAAAACCAAAAAGGAAAAGTCAAAAATAACCAAAGCAACACCTGTTATAGTCGAATATTGCTCTGCTTTGTGCTGTCAAAATGTAATGAAAAAAAATCCCCTCTCCCAGATGGATGGAGCCAATCACAATCAAAGCAAATTATGTGTTGCTTGATGGTTTAGAAATCAACTGAAAGATGTGGTTATCATCGGATGCAGATGTTAATTTCCAGAAACCCCGCCCAAAAGGTGATAGAGTCTGTTTTGCACTGAAATTATTCACTGAAATTATTCACTGAAATTATTCACTGAAATTATTCATCAGCACTCATGGCTCCGGAAAATACAAACATTACCCATGAATATCAAAATATGAGAAGTCCTCTTTTTGTTGTGTGAATGGCAGGTTTAATCAGCCACATTCGGAGATATTCCCCACCATTTAGGGAAATATACTTATTCTTGACGACAGATGAAAAGATAGATGCCACTCTCGTGTCTGTGAGCTAAATATGAAGCTAGATAAAGCAATCTATCAGCTTATGCCACGTTCATGTCACATTGTTTCGATCGTAATCATAAAGACAAGAGTGTGAAAAAACATTCATAATAGCCCACTATAAAAAAGAACTACAGATGTGTCTACAAAACGTTAGCAAAATGAAGCCAAACTCACTGGCATTTGCATATAAATAAAATTCAATAGTAACACTAATAAAATTGATTTTGCAAATTTAAAAAGAGCTTTACAACTTTTGTAAATGGTTCCACGAATGGCTCCAAATACGTGACAAAAGTAACTCATTTAGGACGTTTAAATAATGACTACAAGACTACGAACACTGGTAACCATCTTGGAATGCCCGAACATTCAAGTCTGAGTAACGGGAGTCCTTCCCATTCTGTCGACATTGCATGAATACCAGTGAAATTCCAGGATTCTCAATACCCAATTCGATACCACGGTAAAAAACAAAAGAAACAAAAAATAAAGGCAGTGGCTAGAAGGGAGCCCGCAAACTGGGGAAACTCTGGCGAGATTGCTTAAGGTTAGTCATTGACCTCGAATAGTTCAATTTAAGCATTCACCTTGAATAGTTAAGGCTAGGATAGGTCATCAGGCAGCGAGTCTCGTGAGAGTTTTTGCAGATCTCAGATCAGATTTCGCAGATTGCGGGCTCCCTTCTAGACACAACCATAACTAAACCCTTGGAGCTAGTGTTAGGAAGTCAAACAGGTCACAATTCCCTCTCTATTATCTACTTTATATTGTTGTGAAAACATCTCCTTCAAACAACTGGATTTATTCAAGTTTCTCGCCAAAAACTACATTTTACAAGATTACATTTGAACACATCATGATATCGTATTTACCTTCACCCGATACTCCTTTTTATTGAATAGAGCTTGAACGCATCATAATGAAACTCAATGCAACCTCCGTTAATGTTAGCTGTTAGCTCCTCGGGACTGTGCTGTTAGCTCTCGTCCTGCAGATTTCAACACAGATTTATTGTTCACAATGTAGCGTTATCAGAGAAAAGATAGGATACATCACCTGGACGCGTCGATTGATCAAACCCCACCGGTACTTACGGTACCTGCGGTACTGTAGAGAAACGAGTACCACCATGTTTTCAGAATTTGGGCATCGACTTGGTCGCTGTTTCTCCCTGCTTCCAGTTTTTATGCTATACTATGCTAAGCTAAGCTAACTGGCCGCTGGCTCCAGCTTTACATTTAGCATACAGGCAGACACAAGAGTCGTATCAATCTTTCTCAGAACTCTCAGATTGAAAGCAAATAAGTGCATTTCTGTGTAGAACTTACCTGGGAGAGGAAGGGTTTTGGAGGGGTGGGAAGCGTGTCTTCTCCCAGAAGAAGATGAGGAAGAGGAGGACGAAGAGGAGGAAGAAGGGCTTGAGTCTCCTTTTAGACCGAGTTCATCTTTAAGTGAGCTAAACAGCTCTTCATGTCTTTGCATTTGCTGTTCCTCTAGTAGAGACATTTTCCCTCTTCCGCTCGTCGCTGCTGTGACCTGCACCTGCCCCTGCCCCTGCCCCTGCCCCTGCCCCTGCCCGTTCTGCGCCAACCCAAGAACGAGGCCTGCTCCTTGGGCGGCGCTCTGTCCATGGCCTGCCCTTGACCAGTCCATGGAGCCCCGGGACTTCTTCGAATTCTGATGCGGGACCGTTGCAGCGCTTGTCGACGACGCGGTCGAAGCAGGAGGTTGCATGGAAGTTGAAGATGAGGAAGAAGCATTTCCCATCCTCTTGTCCCCACCTCCCTCCACTCCTCCTCCCCCTCCTCCTCCTCCTCCTCCAGCTGTTCCTCCTCTCAGGGCTTCGTTGAAAAGCTGGGACTCCATGGCGGGTCTCTCTGTCGTTGAAGTGGTCGGGGTCTGCAGGTTGTTGCTGCCTTTGGGGATTCCCACCAAGTGGCTCTGGTTAGAATGGCTGGTTAGCAGGTCTTTCATTTCTTCATAGGAACCCAGCGTGTTCTGGACGCGACTGGCCAACGCATCACCTTTATTAGTCTGAAAGGAGAAAAGGGAAGAAGAAAAAGACAAGAGGGAGAGAGGGAGAGAGAGAGAGAGAGAGAGAGAGAGAGAGAGAGAGAGAGAGAGAGAGAGAGAGAGAGAGAGAGAGAGAGAGAGAGAGAGAGAGAGAGAGAGAGAGAGAGAGAGGAGAGAGAGAGAGAGAAGAGTATTAATTAAGTCTTCCATTTTTCCATTTCTTTAAGCTTGATGAAAAGCCCTCTTTATTCATCCGGAGAGGAACAGTGAGAGACGGATAGGGTGACCACTGACCAGACATCAGGACGAGATGATTAATTAAACACATGCCACCCTTAAGAGGGTCCGGTCCAGGCTGGTGCAGTAAAATTAATGGGGCAGGAATCATTATTAGCCTGACCCCAGATTCTCAAGCAATCACGGCTTGGAGGACAGCGCGGGTCTTACTGATATATGACGGTGTAACACCTTCAGCCGCTACGTGATAATGCTGAGATGTTCCTCAGAATAGCTCGAGAGTACCTTTTGTGTCAGTCAAGACGGCTTATTTAATGATTAAACTACGCGATTTGATCATTTGGCGTTTTTGAAAGGACGAGGGCAAGCAGCAGGGGTTTCAGCAGATCTATATTTGGCGCCGGATTCCTGCAAAAACGCCATGGAAGAGGAAATAGTGTAGATTTTTTTCCTGTCCTCTGACATTTCTTTTTCTACCTGAGTGACAAATGGTGAAGCAAACATTCATCATGGGCCAAATCTGAATTATGCAAGATCTACAACCTGTAATTTAATTGTGTCACTTCATCAGTAAAACTTTATAATAGCCATCATTTATAAATGGTAAATTGATAGTTAATTAAATTTAGTTAATAGTTATTTTACTGTTAAACAATGAAATTCTAATTAATAATGTTTACTAATTATTAGTAATGCTATAATTTATGTTATTTTAACAGTTTATTGTTGCACACATTGCAGTACCTGTGAGGGTTTCTGGACAATATTTGTCATTGTTTTGTGCTGTTAATTGATTTCCAATAATAAACATATACAAACATTTGCATAAAGCAGCATATTTGTCCACTCCCATGTTGGACTTCCTCAGGAACAGACCCCAGTGTGTCAGGATGGGGGACCACACCTCGGCCACTCTGAACCTGAGCACTGGAACACCACAGGGGTGCGTCCTCAGTCCTTTTCTCTACTCCCTCTTCACGTATGACTGCTCAACTATTCACCCCACCAACACCATGGTCAAATTTGCAGACGACACTGCTGTAGTAGGACTGATAACCAACAACAACGAGACAGCCTACAGGGAGGAGATCCAACATCTGACACAATGGTGTTCCCATAACAACCTGGATTTAAACACAACAAAAACAAAAGAAATGATAATAGACTTCAGGAGAGCCAGGTGGGTGGAGCACTCTGCCCTCTGCGTACGTGGAGAGGAGGTGGAGAGGGTGGACTGCTTCATGTACCTCGGAGTCCACATTTCGTCAGACCTCACCTGGTCCAAAAACATCTCTCATCAGGTGGGGAAGGCCCAGCAGAGACTCTACTTCCTCCGGAAGCTGAAACAGGCTCACCTTCCTCAACACCTGCTGATCAATTTCTATCGGGCAACCATTGAGAGCCTCCTGACCTACTGCTGCACTGTGTGGTTTGCTAGCTGCACAGTGGAGAACAGGAGGGACCTGCAGCGGGTGGTGAGGATGGCGGAAAAAGTGATTGGGACCACATTACCCCCCCTCAGTGACCTATACACTGGTCGGCTCTGTAAGAAAGCCAGCTGTATCTCCAAAGACCCCACCCACCCTGGACATGTACTGTTTGCTCCCCTTCCCTCCGGAAGGAGATACAGGACAATTAAAACACACACCAACAGACTACGAAACAGCTTTTACCCACAGGCTGTCAAGTGTGTTTTACAAACTATTTCTTAAAGGTTTACAAAATCATGTAATCATTAAGAAATATTTAATATAGTATATAACATGTGATAATGTGTGCAACAATAAACTGATAAATACTTTACTAATGTAATCAGAAAGTAATTTTTTATCATCTCTTATCAGCTATGATACAATATAGAATTTATAAACTAATTGCAAAAAATACTGATAAAATAACAAATTAGAGCATTACTAATAATTAGTAACATGATTAATAATTATCATTTCATTGTTTGTAACTGTAAAATAAATATTAACTAAGTTTAATTAACCATCAATTTACCATTTATAAATGATGGCTATTATGAAGTGTTGCCATTTCATCATGACTCACAGACTAATAATGAACACCGGAAACACTGAATGAGATGTGAAATGTGGCATTGTAATTTTATCGCACACAACTTTAGTGCTTTGATCAACAGATCCATAAAGGAAAAGGTATCTGACAACCTGTGCTCTGCTAATCACCCCTGAGGTAACATGGAGTGACTGTCAAGTAAAGCTACAATAGGTTTAAAGGTTGAGATGTGTGAACCAAGAAGGAGTGAATAAGACCCTTCATCTAATTCTCAAGACAGGGTGAAATTGCCTGTATTTGGAGAGGTTAATGAATTCATGAATAATGAATGTATGTTCATAGGAAGCAGGAGCTTAACTAATCGTAGGCAATATTTCTGGAAAGAGCATCACGTTACATGTAATAATGAATAATCCTCACACTGATTGTAGCGGAACTTAACACCAATCATGCAGATCTGTGAGAGGCTGTCAGGGTCGATTTTCAAACTATTTTCTCAGTGGTCAGAAGAGTAAAACCCACACATCTTCTACATCATTTGTAGGTTTAAAGACATAATCAGTTAATGAACGTGATCCATGAGTCCTTGCAAATTTCCCCACTGCGGGACTAATAAAGGAATATCTTATCTTATCTTATCTTTGTTCTTGACTTCTCTAGAAAGCATGTACAGTACAGTATCTTGGTTATGTATCTGCGTGCCTGGTTTTGTTTTTCCTATGCAAACAGCTTCAGTCAATAAGCAAATAATACTGTTATAACAGGCAATGATCCACGGAGAGGTCTTATTGCTGAAGAGGGAATTCTCTGTGTGTGTTTGTATGTGTGTGTGTGTGTGTGTGTGAGACACTTCGTAGCCTTAAAAATTATTATATCACCACCCTTGCATTTGCTCTAATAGAGAGTAATGTAAGAATCATTTGATGATAATTGCTATATTGCGATGCTCTTTTTTCATAATCAAATTGGTTTGATAGTAATTTTATGAAGCAGGTGAAACTGAAATGGATGTTTTTTCTGGTACAAGTAACACAACCATCAGGGTCATTGAAGTACCAATAATCTTAAATATGCTCTGCCAATTATTTCTTGATTAAAGGTGCAGTGTGTAGGATCTGGCGGCATCTAGCGGTAAGGTTGCAGATTGCAACCAACTGAAAATTGTCCCGTGTGCCAAGCGTGTGAGAAAACTACGATGGCTGACGCAAAAATGTGAAAACGTGAATGGCCATATCTAGAGCCAGCATTTGGTTTGTCCATTCTGGGCTACTGTAGAAACATGGCGGCCAGCTCCGTGAAAAGGACACGCTCCGTAGATATAAACTGCTCATTCTATCGTAAAGAAAACACAATGATTCATATTTTCAGTTGATAATACACAAAAAAAAACATACCTATTAATATTATAATCTATTTCTGCCAATACATCATCAGAATTCATCCTCTGGGATCATGAATGTCTTCATGGCAATCCATCCAATAGTTGAGATATATTTCAGTCTGGACCATAGACTGTATATAAAGATGAACGACATGACAGCTCCCCACAAAAGAAGCCAAAACTGGCTGCAGTATAGGTCATAAATCCCACCCCCTCCATGATAGCAGATGGGACACGAGCCAAACTAAAAAGTCAAACTACACGTCAATTAAAGTTTTCCAAAAAATGGTTTCTGTCATTTTAGGTATTTCTTATCACGCTGATGTATCTTTTATCTTTTATTGGGATCTCCATTAGCTGTGGCTGAAGCCCAGCTATTCTTCCTGGAGTCCACTTAAATCACTTTGAACTGTTAGGCTACATTTCAGTACACAATCACATTACAATCCTTACCCATGTATGTTTAAGTGTTGTGTTTTTTTTATAAGTTTGATTTTAATTAGTTATTAGATGCTATAAAAAGGGGTTCAAGACGTCATGATTGGCAGCCAAGAGTCTCTCTTGCAATTTGGTTCGGGCGGGTGACCTCGATACTGCGGCTCCACCCCCCCCCGATCACTACTGCGCAGAATATGGCTCCAAATGACGTCAAATTCTGAAGATGGCAGCTCTCGCATCCGGGATATTTTGACTATATATAAATATCTATGATCTGGACCAAAGTGGTGGGCCTGAGCGACACTGCCATTAAATTGGGCCACGGCACTAGTGTGGCTAAAAATGACTGAAACTGTTAATGAATTATCAAAATAGATGGCAATCAATATTCTGTCCATCAACTAACTGATTAATAAACTAATTGTTTCGGCTGTAGAGTAAAGCTCTTTTCGTATTGGATGGAATGCCTTTGGGTAAGTGATTTAACCCCCCATATATACGTTACATTCACTGCACTTGTTCAAGATAATGGAGGGTTATGTATCACTCAAAATTATGGACACAATCCTGAGGATTATCTAGTGGCTGAGACATAAATTCTACCTCTAGAGGGCTGTTTTTATCAACCACCAAAATCAATATCCAGATGAGTGTCCTGAATTTGGACTCAATATGCTTTTAAAGCTCTTACTAATACTTTCCACTGCAACTTGCACAATTTAAATTCACGAAATATGGTACAAACATGGTGGGATTTTTACTTTATGGAATAAAGACATGGCAGATTTGCATAGGACTAGAAACACAGACATACGATATCTCTGCAACTATTAAAAAAGTCCTAGGTGAACCCCAGGTAACAGCCCTGGGTGAAGATGACAGATCTTCAACACAAATCTGACTTGAAAGCACCATTCATCTCTTGTATCATGTCTTTCTTCACTTCACTGTATCCTTATTTTTTACTCTCTAATAGCAACACCATGAAAATACCCCAAAAAAAGGAAACAGAGCAAAGAATCAAACCTTATTTACAAAAGATTCATACAAGAAAGGAGAGAGTTGCTTTCAAATAATCTTAACAGATGTAATTTCTCTGTGTGTGCGCGCGCATACACACGCAAACACTACACACCGTGGCGGGCCAAAGTTAGCTGTGAATAAATTAGCTCATCTCTTCTCCATCTCAGGCTCATGAATAAAAGATCTGGTGGCTGAAGAGGAACAGAAAACACATTTACAGAGAGGCAAAATGGAAAACAGAGGAGAAGGAGAGGATGAATACCTATGTGCGTGTGTGTATGTATGTGTGTGTGTGAGTGTGTGTGAATAGATCATCCCAAATAGCTGCTAACAGCATAACGCTCTTTAACAGGATTAGAAGAGGGATTAGCTAATAGCTGACAGAGAGAATGAATACTGGAGAGGGAGAGAGAGGGAAAGACAGAGAACTAGAGTGACGGACACACGATAGATATACAGGTACAGAGCGAGACTGACGCTAGAAAATATGAACAAGAGTGGCATCGGAAATGATAAAAATTCTATCAATCCTATGTGATAATAAAAAAAGGGCTGATATAGATCTCTAAAGGAGTAGTTCAGTAAATTCAGTCAGCACTCAGACACAGAGGAAGTGCAGCGAGGCTGTATAGAGGCCTTGGTAAATCCACTTAATTGTATCAAGTAAAGCAACAAACTCAGAAAAAGAAACAGAAATTGTTAGTGTGGCAAATGCATCAGCAGAAGAAAGTAGCAAGGTGTGCCAAAGCTGTTTTTCAAGTTTAGCAGCAGTAAGAGATAAACTGGGGAAGTGTATGGTGGAAAAAGATTAGTGGGAAAGAGGTGGAATATGAAACAAGTAAACATGTTGTTGTCCCCTATGAATGATGCAGTCAACCCTTTGGGCCAGCCACTTAGAAGATGTACCATTGCTACAAATTCTGTTTGAATTATTTTCACCTTCGTGAATTATAGTTTCCCCCGTTCAGTTAATCACTGTAATTAATGAGAGATGTAGAAATGCTCAGCACAGCAGCACACTGCAGTCAGGTGCTGCTGTGTAAAACAATCCAAAATGTGAAAAGGGTTTGATACACACCAAAACTCAGACCCACTGTATTTATCAGCTTATTCCTCTTTTTGTAGGGCTGTACCAAATGTCTTTCTTTTTTTTCTTCTTTTTTTACATCCAAAGCTTCTATTAAGGTTTTCGAATGAAGCTTTGAATGTCGTCATATTTTATAATATGTCTGTCTAGTCTGTGCTTACTTTGTCAAGGTTGAAAGGAGTAATAAAATCTGCCGTCCTGGTTCAGACTATTGAGCCTCTGTGTTGTTGTCCGCAAAACATGATTGATTGATGTCTTTATTTGCAGTGCAAAAGCTCAGAAAAATCAGCCATGTTCCGAAAAAATGCCGCTTTTTCGCCACGTAATATTTGCGTTCTGTGTGAAAACAACAGTTTGAAAAAAACATATTGGCGTAGGATTAATCGCATGAAAATAACGTCCCCGTTGTGTTAAGTCCTTAAATTGAAGGGGTGGGGGGAAAAAAAATCGATTTTCCTATGTATCGCAAGTAATTTTTTTAAAATAGATTTTTTAATGCCAGAATCGATATATTTGCTTCATTTGAGTCTATGTGGAGTTAGAAGGAAGTTACCGCTTTTATTGCTGTAGTCTGAGTAACTGGACGTCATATCCGTTCCGTATCCGTCAATCAAAACAAACCGCAGTGAGCCGAAATTGACAAAGCCGAAAGCGGCGGAGGGTCCGTGTGGATACGACCTGCATCCTCACATTTTAAATCCAAAGTGGTAAATACTACACATACAGTAAAGTATGGAAACACATTGGGTTTCACACATTACCAGGAAAAGCAGAGCTAGATATCACGGCTAAAGCTGCATGCTAACTCTGTCATGGACAGGAAACGTTATCATATTGCGGTAACATGCGGTCAAGCGAGCGAGCTAGCGACGGACTTGGCGAAGTTAGCGGAAATATACACGAGTGACTAGTCTGGTTTTCAAAATAAGTTGTTAACAAAGGGAACTGTATATACAAAATACATATATGAAAATGAGATTGATTGGATTATATTCACCAGAATGACATGTCTCTTATAAATTAAGGGAAATGTCTTTATTCTTAAATGTTTGGGTTAATGGAAAACATTTTATAAATAATTCCTGACAATGACTGAAATATTTGACTTCAGGACATCTCTGACTACATACATGCTGAAAATCAAACATTTTTACCGAATTAATATATATATTTTCCAACGTAAGAGTCCCTAGAAGTGTATGATTCAACTTTTTCCCATGGTCTAGTGATAAAATAGTTAACAAAAAACAAATAAATCGTAATATCAAGTCGCAATATTTGTAGAATCGCAATACTTAAAAATCAAGATAGGCGTATCATCCCAGCCCTATTAAATTGAGGTTTATATAGCCCTTCATCACATGACTAGAATCCTCTATTTTACCTCTGTAACAAGCCATCTAATTGATGAGCGAGCTGGATGAAACACACCCGCTATTTGCTCTTCCAGTATTTGCAAAACTGCTAAAATAAATGAAAAAAGGGAACAAATAATCTTCTCATTTTGGCTCCAATCACTGTAATAACTTAAGCCCCTTAAAACAGACGCCAAAAAGCATCATCCCCTCGAGAGTCATCTAAATAGCGGCAGTGGCGTCTGAAATATCACAGTTCACACCGCCCAGTCATCCTTGCTCTCTCCACACACATGTACACACACACAAACACACACACACACACATCTTGACCTGACCTCAGCACCATTAATTAGTTGGAAACAATTAGTCGGAGCATGGAGGCACCTAGGATTAGATTCATTATGAGAACAAGCTCTCATGTGCTGCCGAACCTCGAGCAGCGTCTCAGTGAGAAGCCCCCGTGTCCTCTGCGTTCACAGACACAGCAGCAGTTAAACACATTCTGTCGAGATTCAAAGCCAGTCTGTCCCAAGGTCGATACACTTGGCGGCATAACCGAGTGTTGAAGTGCCTCGCGGTTGCAAATGAGAGTTAACAAACCAAAATCAATTTTAAACACGGGGGCAGGAGAGTAGCCGTGGACTTCATGCATGGCTGCTTCACTTTCAGCTAAAGAAGAAACAAAATGATGGCATCTCAAGTAGCTCAGAACAAGAACAGACCACAACCTTATGCCAGAGGATATTACACTATTGGAAGAAACGGTTACAATAGCCTGTGATGATCCATAGGCCCATTATCAGCTTTATCATCCGCAAAAACAGCATTATGGTACAAAATAAATGTTTGGATAATTGTTGGTTAGTAATAACAATTCCTTTCAATTGATTGCCGGCACAAAATTGTTTCATATGAGCCTAAATCACCGAGCGGGGCTGCTTTAGAGGAGAGTGGGCCATCCTCGCTGATTAAGATGTCGTAAATTCACTCCATTTCCCCAAATGAAATTCCGGTGTCAGGTATGTCCATTCTCCTGCCGCAGAGATCAATCAAAACTTAACAGCGAAGTGTAAAACTGTCTCTTAAACAGCAACGGGAGAGCACTCTGTGTGGAGGAAGCAGCATCACGGCTCGGACAGGTTGTAAAGATGAGTGTGTGCTGTGTGGCGGTAGCGTACGGGATTGCTTTGTGTTTCAGTTCTTAAATTCAAACTGATAGTTACTGTTTGTTTGACATTTATAAAATTGGTTGTTTCAGATTCAAAGTTAAGAAATGGTCTTCTTGAAAATATGATTATTCACTTTCTTTATGAGTTAGATGAGAAGAGATGGGAGTCTGTGATTCTAATCCAATACACTTTTTGTTCAATTCAGTGAATATCTCCTCACGGTCCGCTGGCTTCAGGCACGCTGACAAAAAATACGGTGTACATACACAATGGGAAACAAACAAAGTAGCTGTGACTGTGCCACTAGGTGCGAGCCTTCCTTTGTGTGTGCACGGCAAGTGGGAGAGCAAACCGTTTTTGAAAGGCTAAACGCCAACACGCCATCACTGCTCACATGAGCTGCACGTGACCCTCGGCTGCATGTCAGCTGCGTTTCTTCTAGAGATTTGAGGTTCTCCTATCTTTACCGCGAGCCGCGCGCAGTTCACTGCAACAACAGACAGTGAAAGTGATCTTTCGACAGTATGTTGACATCATAACAGCAACATTAATACAGTTTCAATGTCTGTATCTGTAGAATATGTCATGGATATGAAAAAAAAGTAAAGATTTATTTTTAAATCAACACTTCCTGCTTTCATTTAAAAATAAAAGCCCTCAAGCATTTTTTATTTTACTGACAGAATTCCATCATTTGTTAACACAAGGCTTTTATTCTGAAATATTTGCAGGACAGTGTTGAAGAACATGCAGCGACTTGCACGGCTCCATGAATGAATAAAGTACTGTGTTTTAATTGTGGATTATTACTGTTATTTACAAATGAGCACATGCTTCTTAACCTTTTTCTGTCTAAAATAAACATAAATGACATTTATAATGAAATGAAATGGTTATTATGAAAAGCGAACTCTATGTAGATAGAAAGGGCTGACAGCAGCAGCAGCACAGCAACAGAAACGCTGCTGGTGTGGACAACACACGTGTGACACGCGCAGTAGTTCAGCGAGGCAGCCGTCACGCACTGCTCGTGCGGGCAATCTGGCCCAAGCATAAGGGTTGATACAGCAGCACACAAGGCAGCAGCTCCCACTGTGTGTGTTTTTGTGTCATTTCAATAATTAACATAGGCTACAGAACAAGCGTATAGAGTATGCATTTATAAGGGCATGGAGAGAAAAGACGAACAGAGTTTTTGCCTTAGACAGACGACTTCTCACAGCCGTTCACATTTTGTTCTGAAGGCTGAACCTGCGCTCTCCTGCCACACTGGAGACTGGAATATAAAGCTCTCTGGAAGTGAGATTTCCCGATCCTGCACTCGGGGCCTTGGAGCTGGTGCAGAATGAGCAGATTTTTCCAAAAATTATAACAAAATATCCTGCTTCAATCCATATTTGTTGGCATTTACCCTTTCAAAAACAACATTTTCATTGAGGGTCACACACAAAGGAAGGCTCGCACCTAATGGACATTCTAGGCTTCATTTGAAAACCTCAAAAGGAGCTTTGAAAGCAAAAAATAACATTCGGTTCAGCCCTAGTGGCTCGGTTTCGGGCTAGGGGTGTAAGGAAATATCGGAAATATCGAATATTGGGATATTATGTTTTGTGTTACTGTATCGATTCTCAAAGACACTATTGATTTTTAATTAATAGTTTACATGCAAAGATTGACTCAGTCAAAACTTTATTTCACTTGCAAAGAGATGCACCCTCTCAGTGTATGTGCCCTCTCAAAGTAGTGCTATGATGCTGGAGGTTACAGGGACTGTTCCAAATCCACATCCCACTGTTCTCATTGCATGAAAAAGTAAAACAAATTTCACTCAGATTTTATGCATATGGTGGTGTGTTTTTTATACGATGACAGTTTTCCTAAAATTCGATTTTAAAAAATCACAATATATTGCCTTGCTTACAGTATCACAATATATTGCAACATATTGAGTCGTAACCCCTGTATCGTGATACGTATCATATCGTGAGATTCGTAACAATACACAGCCCTAGTCCGAGCCACTTTGTTTGTTTCTATTTATAGAGCCAGGGCTGTGTATGAACACCGGATGTTTTTTCAGAGCACACACAGAAAAGACAGGCAGCAGACCGTGAGGAGATATTCACTGAATTTGAAAAAAAGTGTATTGAATTAGAATCGCAGACTCCACCTTTAAGCTCCATTCGGGCGGGAGGTGGGGAATGAAATATTCACTGCGCTCCTCTGTAATTTAACTCATCACTCCAGACAGCATTTTAAACATCAGGAAGTTACAGGATCTAGTCTGTAATAGACATTCAGCAGGACAAAACCAAAAGCCGGAGGGAGAGACGTGAGGTGAAGATACTGAGGTGAATTTTGAATCAAATGTCATACTCCCTTCTTGAAGTCATAACTCAGTCAACTCATCTCTGATGTCCATCACGAATAGACTTCCATAAATCAGCTTAGGAATCTCCTTATAACTGCAGAACTTGCCTGAGACTCATCATGTTTTCAACTTCTCCTCAGTATCAAAATATTCCAGTGATAGTTGTCTGTACATCCCTGGGTACACTGCAAGGAGAAACTGCTAATGGCTAATTTGGCATACTTATAATGGTGCCAATTTGCCATAATGTAAACAAATATCGGCTAAAAAAACGGGGCTCCGAAGAGAATACTAGAACCACTACCTGTAGCTGACATTACGAGCTTTTATGAGGTCTTCCTCTCCAGGTGGCTTTAATTTTTCTGTTATCATATTGGTTCCCAAATAGGTCTATGGGTTGGTGTTAACATGCTTCCATCTATCAGATTAGCAAAAACATTTTGATTTACTCCATTTTCACACAAAAATGTAATTTCACACTTAGCTGGTAAAAAAAATAGAAGGACAAGCTGCAGAAAAAAACTCATAGATCCACTTTAAAATAAAAGGATGTTATTTCGAACGGGATTTAAATTACAGGAGGGCCAGAGAGTTTGCTGAAAAACAGCTAAAACAGCTAACGTTCACATGGCTCACTCACTCACTCAAAGTAGGGATGTCACGATTACCAGTAATTTAGTAGAGAACTTCCATGATTCTCGATACCAATTTGATACTCCGGTAAAAACCAAAATAAAACAATAAATCCCAGATACTTCAACATACACTCCTTTATTACCATTTGCATAATGGTTCTTGTTTGGAAGTTAAACAGGTCATAATTCCCTCTCTGTTATCTATTTTATATTGCTGGGAAAACCTCTCCTTCAAAACAACTGGATTTATTCAAGTTTCTCGTCAAAAACTACATTTTACAAGATTACATTTGAACACATCATGATAACGTTAGAATATACCTTCACCCAATATAAATTTTTACTGAACAGAGCCTGAACGCATCATGTAAATGTTAATGTAATGTAAATCAATGGCACCTCCCGTGTTGAAATCGTCAGGATGAGAGCTAGTTAATGTTAGCTGTTAGCAGCCGGTAAGCAGCACGGTCCTGTACGGAGCTAACAGCTAAAGTTACTAGCTCTCGTCCTGCTGATTTAAACATGGATTTGTTGTTTGAAATGTAGCATTATCAGGAAAAAAATAGGGTGTGTCGTTAGTGAGTTTATTGCGTTCCAAACATATTTTCTCTAGTCCACGGGACAACGTTAGTCTTGAGCCCTGATGGTATCTACGGTACTGTTGAAAAACGAGTACGTCACATTTTCAGAATTCGTCTTACCAAAGTATCGGTTCTCTTGACATCCCTACTCCAAAGTTAAAAAATAAACCAACCAACAGCTCTGAAGCTGAATAAATAACATGTTGTATCTCATTTATTCAAGTGGTTTCTGTACACTAACAGAAATGTCAAAAATACCAATGTGTGGCTTTAGTTGGCGTTACATGCTGTAAATATTTCTTGACAAACTTTCAGTCTTTATTTTACGCTATTCTAATCGCCTCCCAGATCACTTCAGGCACGACACAAGAGTGCTATGAATCTTATCATCTAACTCTCGGAAAGAAAGCAAATAAGCGTATTTCCTAAAATATTGTAGTATAAATTATTGACCATTTAATTATTAACAATCCATTAATCGATCACTCTTACTTTATAAGGTTCTCCAAACAGGTTGAATCCAGTTGAGAACAGGTCTTCATCCTGTTGGACCTCCTGGTTCCTCCTCTCCCACTCCCTCCTCTTCAGGGCGCTGCGATCCGACTCCAGATGACTGGAAGGACACAAAGAGAAAAGCTCGTTAGCACCCCCCGCTGAGGCCGACACATCGCCTGCCACCAATCAGACCCACCGCTTTTTAATGAGAACTGCTAACAAGTCATTTTTGGATGTACAAAGAGCATTGGCTGAAATTCTCCCCATGCTGTGTGATTAGAGTAGCCGGGTAGCTGCTAAAGGGAAATATCAGGGTAAATCATGTCAGTCCGAAAATTACTTAAATTCCACATAAACAACAGAGAACGAGAAAAATTAAAGATAAACTGATTAAAGTTTCATAGTGACAGCAAGAAAATATGGTTTCTGTCAAACAAGAATCCAACAGAAGATAGGTAATCTAGGCAAAAATATCTAACTTGATTAATGTGGCTGGATGCTTTGTTTAAGATTACTAATAATATTTAGACATAAGCTACTTATCAAACCTGGCTCTCTGACATGTGACTGGATACGATACGCTTCCAATTTACCTCACTTCCAACACATGCTGTCATCCACTGAAACTAATATCCTGATCGCTTCCCTATTAACCCTCTGAGACCCACAATAGACCCGTTTTTGGGCTTTTTTAGGGGTGACAGGGGTTCTTTAGGGGGAGATAGCAGGTCAGCAGTATATGTCACAAATAAGTGGTGTACATCATCTGAAAGCTGGGAACCTGAAGATTAATTTGAGATGCAGCTCAGCACTATGTGTCAAGTTGGTATAGTCAATAATTTAAAAACAAACTAGGGCTGTGTATTGGCAAAAATCTGGCAATACAACACATACTGTATCACAATACAGAGGTTACGATTCAATATATTACGATACTGTAAGCAAGGTAATATATTGCAATTTTTTTAACCTAATTTCAGGAAAACTGTCACAGTAAAAAGAACACTTCACCATATGCAGACAATCTGAGTTTTAAAAAGTTTACTTTTTTCATGCAATCTGAACAGTTGGATCTGCATTTGCCTTCATCACAGTCTCTGGAACATCAAAACATCATAGCACTACTTTGAGAGGGCACATACACTGAGTGGGTGCATTTCTTTACAAATGAAATAAGGTATTGACTGAGTTAATCTATGCATGTAAAGTGTTATTCATTAAAGATTGATACTGCGTTTTTGAGGATCGATACTGTATCCCAAAACATACTATTGCGATATTCGATATTTTCTCACACTCCTAAAATATGCATGAATTAATTAAATAATTAAAATAAATTGTTGGAGTGCCTCAGGGCTTAGAACACTATGATGGAAGTATATGATGGCAATTCCCATGCTCTATTATGTCTCATAAGTGGCTGCAGCAATTTTTGGGTTGATGCCATTTGTTACACAGATTTCGTGCCAAATTTAATAATTTTTTACCACTCGAGAATAGATACAAATTATCGATAACCCCTCCAAAATACCACATTAAGACACCAAGACCTTGAGAAACACAATAGAAAAAGACATGCAGTGATTTGAATGCTGTTCTGGAAACTGCTCAGAAATCCCCTTATTGTCAACCTACCTAAGAAAGCCATCCATCCTCTGAATGCTCTAGGTCTCTAGTTTGTGGCTGTAGAGTTTCATGAGGCTGTGATTATCCTAGAGGTCACCACAGGTCATTTTATACAATGAGGTCAAGTTTTTAAAAAATTGTCTCATTAAAATGAAATGGCTACTATGGGGACTCATTGGATCCACAAGAGTCTCAGCTTCCCAGTCATACCCAATTTATGTAATTCCAAGACTGTTTAGGGACCCCAGTATGCAGAAATATTGAAATACATCATTTTAGAATAAACAAAAATAACACATTAGTATTGCTTTAAAAAAGACTGTATGTTTTTTGCCCCAGACTGCATGTAATTATCATAAAGTGGGCATGTCTGTAAAGGGGAGACTCGTGGGTACCCATAGAACCCATTTTCATTCACATATCTGGAGGTCAGAGGTCAAGAGACCCCTTTGAATATGGCCAAGCCAGTTTTTCCTTGCCAAAATTACCCTAAATTTGGAGCGTTAATTAAATGAAGCCTCCTTCCTGACAAGGTACATGACTTGATACCAATGGATTCTTTAGATTTATTAGTTTCATGATATCTGTAGCTTCAATCTAGCTCTAAAACTGAACCTGTTACAGCCTCTGAAAGACAGTACACAGAGGTGACCTCAGTGTTTGTACTTGAGAATACATGGGATGTTTTCTGTCTCTTTGAATCAGCTCAGTACTGAGTTTAAGTAGTTATTTTTACTCTGGACTTCTTAATCAACTCCAGCAGTGTTGAATTTGATTACTAAAAGGCTGCTTGATCTTCAAACTCCCATAAAGTGCTTATCCCATGCTACTACAGACCCTTAAGGTGACATACGGTTCATATCTCTCTTTCTAAAAACTATCGCTTTGCTGTGGCCTCGTATCTGAATCTGCATGAGACAGTTTGGTTCAAAAAGAAAAACATTTTCTTTGCTGAAACAAGATCAGCCAAGGTTAATATATTTCAAAATTCATGAGGAACAGTATGGTTGTTTCATTTCAAGTTGGTCTGGTCTGGTGTGTCTTTGAGATATGAAGGAAAAGTGGGAACAAAAAGAATTGTCTACATACCAGATCAATACCACATTCTGGTGTCTGTGGGTTCAGCATGTAGCCAGGAGGCAATTAGCTTAGCTTAGCATAGCTTAGCATAAAGACTGGAAGGGTGGGGACCAGCTAGCCTGGCTTTCTCCAAAGATAAATGTATGCAACCTCAAAGGCTGCAACACGTATCTCATTTCCATAAACAAACGGAAAATGAAACATGAATTTGTGGTTGTTACGGGGAGTTATGGGGTGTAACCATCCTATTTCTTGACAAGCAAGTGTATCCATCCGCCCGGCACGTCATTGTATCCGACAAAGAAATAGTTGACTCATGAAACTCAACCCAAAACCACAAATTGTTGTTTTCACATGACTGTTTCCTCTGCTTCCAGTCTTCATGCTAAGCTAAGCTAATCATCTCCTGGCTCCAGCCTTTGCACAAAAACACAAGAGTGATCTTCTCATCTAACTCTGGGAAAGAAAACTGAATAAGAGTAGTTCCAAGAATATCTAACTATTCCTTTGAACAGCCTGTGTTATAATTGTGAAAGGCATTAGGAACGAAAAGCAGCCCACCAGTAAATAATGAAATTAAATGAATGAACTAATGAATGAGCCTCTTTATATAGAGACGAAAAGGCGAACCAACACACTTCATTGTTCGTGCTGTTTAACGCAGCAATAAATTGTCTGTTCCTACAATATTAGCCGGAGCTCAAAAAGGCAACCCTTTTACAGTCTTTTCTATTTATAATAAGGTCAACATGATGTAACATATGCCATTAGCTGGGTACTTTCATTCATGAGTGCATTCATTTTTAACGTAGGTGGGCCCAGTGGGAATTGAAGTCCTAATCCAGGCAGTGTTTATGACATGCTGTACCCACTGAACCACACCGCACTGCAAAGGACAGACGCATGTGGCTCAGAGGGTAGAGCAGGTTGTCCACCAATCGGAAGGTCGGTGGTTCGATCCCCGGCTGCTCCGGGTCACATGTCGATGTGTCCTTGAGCAAGACACTTAACCCCAAATTGCTCCCGGAGGCATAGCCATCGGTGTGTGAATGAGTATTTAGATTAAATCCTGATGGGCAAAGTTGGCACCTTAGTAGCCTCTGCCATCAGTGTATGAATGTGTGTGTGAATGGGTGAATACTGACATGTAGTGTAAAGCGCTTTGAGTGGTCTGAAGACTAGAAAAGCGCTATATAAGTCCAAGTCCATTTACCATTTACCATTCATGTCGCGTCGCAGACTGTGTCTTTGGATGGATCCCAATAAAAGTTGCTTTTAATCTTCCAGCGTTCTGCTATGAACTATGGTTTTCTGTCTTGGAAGCCAGAATTATTGCTTGTGGGTACAATTCAAGAAGATTGTTTTCTTGTGGCATTTAGAATATGAAGAAGCGGACAGTAAACAATGATAGGAATGATCGGAGAGGGGTCTGCGGTGCAGGGCCGGCTTAACGCATAGGCCATATAGGTGATCGCCTAGGACGCCACCTGGAGGCTGCTAAAGAAGGCATGCCCCAGCCCCTTATAGGAGAGGAAATACAAATATACATAGATACATATATCTATGTATATTTATATATATCTATATATAGATATATATTAAATTAGATTTTTTTTTAATTGCCAACATTTTTCTTCTTTCCTCCCTTTCTCCCTCCCACCCATACACCCCATTTTTAACTTCATTTTAATTTATTTGTTGATGTATTCATTTCTTTCTCTCTTTGTCTCTTTTGCCCCATTACCAAAAAAAAAAATAATAATAACAATAATAATTAAATAAAATAAAAAATGCCGGTGGGCGCCCTTCCTCATTTTCTGCATTTTCTTTCTTTCTCTATTTATGTGTTCATAAATACACTTTTCACCCCTGTAACTCTCTGTCTCACACTTTTTCATCTGTTCGGCTGCACTTATTTGTTAATAAAAGTGTATATTGTAAACCTGACTAAACACTTTTAAGCCAACAACATAAGGGACTAATTGTTTATTTATATCATAATAAATACAGTTATTTATGAAAATAATCAATTAAAATATTTAATTGTGATTAATCACATGATTGTCCATAGTTAAGCGTGATTAATCGCAAATGAATCGCACATTTTTTATCTGTTCAAAATGTACAGTAAAGAGAGAGTTGTCAATTGATACTCTTATCAACATGGGAGTGGGCAACTATGCTTGCTTTATGTAAATGTATGTATATATTTATATTATTGGAAATCAATTAACAACACAAAACAACGACAAATATTATTCAGCAAACCTCACAGGTACTGCATTTAGCATAAAAAATATGCTCAAATCATAACATGGCAAACTGCAGCCCAACAGGCAACAACAGCTGTCAGTGTGTCAGTGTGCTGACTTGACTATGACTTGCTCCAAACTGCATGTGATGATCATAAAGAGGCATGTCTGTAAAGGGGAGACTCGTGGGCTCCCATTTAACCCATTTTCATTCACATATATTGAGGTCAGAGGTCAAGGGACACCTTTGAAAATGGCCATGACAGTTTTCCCTCGCCAAAATTTAGTGTAAGTTTGGAGCGTTATTTCACCTCCTTCGCGACGAGCTATCATGACATGGGCGGTACCAATAGATTCCTTAGGTTATTTAGTTTCAAATGATGCCAGTATCTTCACTCTAGCTTTAAAACCGAATGGGCTAGAGCCGGCTCTGCTGTGGTGAATAGAGAGTGTGGTGAACCCTAGGTTTTTGGAACGTTTTCCTTACGTAATCATGTATTTTTAGTGAAAACCCCTTTCACTGCACCGTTACCGATTCACCCTGCCCTCCTAAACTCACCAGCCTCCACTTAGAAATCTACAAGCTGGCAGCCAAACTTGAATCTCAGGAAGTACAAAGTAAATGTGTGTGCATATGTGGGAGTGTGCGTGCGCGAGTACAAGCTACGCATGAGGCTGTGGCCCGCCGACCCCAGAAAGGGCATCGTGTTTTACCACATCCACCGCCGAGAGATGAGACAGGCCGGCTAATTAGCGATCAACACAATTAAAAGAGACTCTCTCTTTTTCTCCACCAGACCTCGCCTTCAACATTTAATCTGTCAGCGAAGATGCGAGTGGGAGGGAGAAAGAGCGGAGAGGCGATGAGAGGAAATAGAGGGGGAAAGAAGAAAAAAAATCACGGAGACCCATGGGAGGGCGGGAAAAAAAAAGACCCAGATTCAGGGCAACAGACAGTTTCTTAAAAAGGAAAGAAAAATAACAGAATGATGAAAGACAGAGCGGAGGGATGGGGAGAGGAAGGTAGAATGGGAGGAAAGGAGGAGCAAAAAGCAGGAGAGAGCAGTGGGAATACCAGACAAAATGATTGGCAGGTTAGGTGTGTGTGTGTGTTACAGCGTAGATGTGATCATTGTGTGTGCTGGGACTGCTGGTTGACATGGGCATTGTCTGTCAGTGCAGAAAGATAACTGACAGAGCTGTCACTACGACAAACACACACGTATACAGTACACACACACACACACACACCCCCGTACACACGGTGCTGCAGTCCCATGCCACAGATCACTGTCTCCGTCTGTCACACACTCGACATTCACACGGAGGGAATCAGGTCAGACGAGGTAATTAACACATCCAGGATTTATTTCCCAGCGTGCGGCAGGAACAGAGGACGACACTACCTGTCACACACAGGTTAAACTGCCGCTTGGTCCTTTCACACATCAATGAATTGACTTCTTTTTTTTCTTTTCTAAAGAGGGTTTTGAACCACAGCGCTGCGGTCGGCCGGGTCAGTGAGACTCTTTAGTGCTGTGGATGCTTTGTCCAAATGAAGGTTTTTGAGATGTACAATTATATTATTTGTGAAACTCGCTTCAAACTAAAGTCGAACTGTGTGTGTCGACCAGCTAGATAGATACTGTAGATAGACGCCACTAATTTCTTTAACGCATTAACTTGAGATTTTTATTATTACATATATTTATATACGCTTACAATTATGACACCTACCCTAACAACAGGTTTTAGAACCAGTGACTTTAAGTTTGTTTCGTCTTACAATGTCAACACAATGTCTGCTGACCAGTCATGAGGAAAAGTCCAAATGATTTTGCTGAGGTGTTTCCAAATTCTTTAGAGCCTCTAGAGGTATAGGCGCATGTGTTTGTTTTAAGCCTCATTCGTGTGGAATCTTTACACCAAAACAACTTTAAATCAGCTTTCGTCACATTATTTTATTTCTTAGATATTAGTTACTTAAAGGGATGGGCTCATACAGAAAAACATGTCAGTGATTTCCCACCAGGATATGTAGCAGGCTCAGTTTTAAAGCGAGTGAAGATACTGGCATCATATAAAACTAGAAGATGTAAGGAATCCATTGGTGGGAGGTTAAATATCGCTCCAAACTTACACTGAATTTTGGCAAAGAAAAAAACGGTCATGGCCATTTTCTTATATAGATATGTGAATGAAAATGGGTTCTATGGGTACCCACGGGTCTCCCCTTTACAGACATGCCCACTTTATGACAATCACATGCAGTTTGGGGCGAGTCATAGTCACGTCAGCACACTGACACACTGACAGCTGTTGTTGCCTGTTGGGTTTGAGTTTGTCATTTTATGATTTGAGCATATTTTCTATGCTAAATGCAGTACCTGTGAGGGTTTCTGGACAATATTTGTCTTTGTTATGTGTTGTTAATTGATTTCCAAAAATACATACATACGTACATTTGCATAAAGCAGCATATTTGCCCACTCCCATGTTGATAAGATTATTAAATACTTGACAAATCTCCCTTTAAGGTACGTTTTGAACAGATAAAAAATGTGATTCATTTGCGATTAATCGGATGAGTTTGAAGAGGTATACAGGGAAATAGTCTCTTCCAAGTCAAGTGAAAAGGGGCTGTAGGTCAGAGTGTAGGAACTGGGGTGTGTGCAAGTGGGGCTGGGAGTTGAGCGTACATTATGTGTGGTGCTAGCCTTGTTTTTATCCTACCACCATGTTAGGGAGAGGGTAAGGTTGGCAGGTCTTGGCTCTAGGATCTTCTATTCTGGACTCCATGGATCCAGAGGTCTCGACCGAGTTGGCTCGCCATCAAGTTCAATCAACTCAAAAAACCTGAGCTTCAGTTATTAACATGGCCAGAATTGATCATTAGTCGATCGTCTGATTGGTGTAAACTTAGACTAGTTCCCTCAGCCATCTAGCAAAACAAGGAGCGCAGGTGGCTTTCCATTCTTTTAGAATTATTCTCTTAGCTACTACCATACCAGTCATCGGGGTCTACTCTACAGTGTGTGGTAATGGAAGAGAAGTTTCGGAGCAACCAAACTAGGCAATTAGTACATCAGGTTCAATCTGTATATCATAAATTTTACAATACCAATTAAAGATTTCCTGCCAAAAAAGGGAGAATCTTAGAGAGCAAAACCAGAAAGTATGACCAAGAGTACCTTTTGAGGAATTACATCTGTCACAGATTCATACATACATACATTTTGTTCATCTTTTCTTTGGAATAATGTAGTCTATGCATGACTTTGAACTGAACCAACTGCAGCCTGCTGTTAATTGAACTTAAATGGATCCTTTCCAACCCCTCACTCCAAACTTCCTCAGTCAACTCCACACCAAGATCTAACTCCCAAGCAGGTTTGATATGGTTTGATGATACAACAGTCATATTAGAAAACAGCATCACAAGTTTCGAGACAAGATGTTTAGCAGCAGGATGTTGTCTCATCAAAACATAAAAAGAGTGTTCCTTGGATGGGTTTTCAAACGTTTTAAAATTATTTGTAACGAAATGTCTGACTTGTAAATAATGAAAAAAGTGGTCTTGCAGAAGGGAGGAAGGTGTCTTTCAGCTCCATATAAGATGCAAAGTGATTATTTATGTACAAGTCTGCAAAGGTTATCAGACCTTTATCCTTCCAGTGAGTAAAGGCTTGATCAGATTGAGATGGTATAAATGCATGTTTTCTTAATTGGCAGTGCATTGTGCTCTCAGGGCCACTGTAGTTTCATCCACTTTAGAAAAATGCAAAAATATGCACAATAGCTGCAGTATCATTATAGCTTATATTTCCTTAAACAAAAGTGGGAAGAATTTGAATTTCCCTTCAACTTTGAACGATAAATATTCAAATGTTATCTGTGTTTTGATCTCCATCTTCATATTCGGTTTTTGATGATATCACATGTTGATGTATCAGAGATGGCGGGTAGATCTGTTACTTTGTCTGCACTGCTGATAGATAATAATAAAACATCCACTTTTGAAAGAAAGAAAGAAAGAAAGAAAGAAAGAAAGAAAGAAAGAAAGAAAGAGAGAAAGAAAGAGAAAGAGGATGGATGATGGACAGATGGACGGACAGATGGATGGTTTGCTGGGGATTAATAGCAGTGGTGATATCAGCAGTGGGCATACTGTCGATGTTGATATTTTCTCTGAATGAAAATGTAGCGATGGCAGCTTTCTTTCCTACCACTCTGCTTTCCTTCTGTGTGTGTTAATGCGTGTGTGTGTGTGTGTGTGTGTGTGTGTGTGTGTGTGTTAGAGAGTGTCCTGAAGTAATGCTGATAGCCAGAGTAAGCTCTGGGAATTTAATCTCAGCAGAGCTATGCTGTGCTCCCCTGATAACTAAACACACACACGCCAGCGCACACACCAGAGTCTGAAACACAGCCTCATCACCTTCCCATTCACTTTCACTGTACAGGACTTCAGCAGCCTAACACACGCTCTCCCTTCCTCAGCAACTGCTGCTCGAGTGCCCATTAGCAAGGCACTGAACCTGCAACTCAGCAGGCCGTGGTAGCAGGCAGCTGCCCGGTAGAAAAACAGATTCCTTTCCCTTATGAATGAAGGTTAATCACAGGGGTTATCATGGGGAAACTGGACTATAGGGAATGGATTTTTTTTTTTACAGGAGTTACATAAACATTTTTCATTACAAAAAATTCAGTAAATATATTTCACAGTATAAAAAAAATATAAAAATAAAATAAATTATACAAGAAATAAAAATGTAAAGAAAGGAAATGATGAATAAAAAGAAAAAAGAAAAAACAATCGGGGTCTGTTAAACAATTGGAATAAATTTGAAATGTCTAAATAATTTATTATTATTATTATTATTTAATTTAATACGTTTTCAATCCTGGTCAAATATGTTTTTAAATCAGCATCTTTAAAAGTATAAAAGGAGGGTATTCTTTTAAGCCACATCATTTTATGGATATAATATTTTGCTATTAATCGAATTATGTAAATTTCATCTGCCGATTGTGAAAAGTGAGTAATATCTCAATCTTTGTTACTATGATATCTCTTTCCAAATGTTTTGAGAAGTTCTTCCGTAAATTAAACAAAAAAGAAGTAGTATGAAAAACAGTCTACAAATAGGGAATGTGACGTCACCGACAGCAAGTCGGCCATCTTTGAAGGATAACGGGTAAAGGTGCCATCCGCTGGCTGTTTAATGTGTCAAGAGATAACACAAAACACTGCACAGTGAATAAGATCCAAAAGCCCAATTGTAGCACAGTATATATAACATACAGTCACACACAAAAGTGGGCTAACATTATGGGTTTCATTTTGCAAGATACCGATTAAATTACGAGATTAAATATGCAGTATTAGCCAACGTTTTGTTAGTATTGCGTTAGCATAACATTAGCTAGCTTATCTTTGTCCGGATGAATGTGTAGTTGGCATTTGGCTTGTAGATCTGTAGGTCCTGCAACTACCCGTTTGTAAATTTGACATCGGCCTCCAAAGATTTGCAGGTTTTGTTAGTATTCCGTTAGCATAACATTAGCTAGCTCATCTTTGTCTGGATGATTGTGAAGTTGGCATTTGGCTTGTAATATTTAATATCATACACCTACCCGTATGTAAATTGGACATTGGCCTCCAAAGATTAACATTATATTGAACTGCTGACAGGTGTTCACTAACGCCAAAACACACCTGTGACCGTAATGGGTGGCAAACTGTAAAGGTCCTCCTGATTTATCTCATTAACTAACTTCAATTTTGGGTGCCCCAGAATGCTCCCCGGTTCCCATTCCCTATTGCAGCTGTAAATATGATACATTAAATAAAAAAAGCAACTGACAGTTTTACCATTAGATTACAATTTATATGTTCTAATAATAAAATGAGTACGGAACAGTGCAGAAATGATGGTGTTTGGTTTTATTTATTATATTTATAATATATTATATAACCCAGAGGCCTTACATTTAATGCCAGTAAAAACTGAAAGCTGTTTCCAACAACCAGATGTTGAAGCTGGTCAGCAGATTTACTTGAACATGTTGAAGTTTCTGTGTTCTGTCGTCTGTAGGAAGAAAGGCTCCAGTCTGCGTATGCCATCATGAGAGTTTCCGGAGCTGCTTCATTGAAAATCAACTGGAGCCTGACTTTGTGGACTCACGCTGCATTTGTGTCTTATGGGAATAACTGTCAGAACAGTTCAAGGCAGCCACTCGGAAATATATTTTAAATCATTTGAAACCATGAAGACGTTTTGTCAGTGAGCCAATACCAAAACCCAAAAACCAAAGCAGCTAAATGGAATTCAGTCGTCCTCCATGTGTCGTCAAGAGTTACGGTTTTCACACCAAATACGAATCTTTCCCTTTAAACCAAGCAGGTACAGCAGTTAAATCATTCATGTTCTGCTGCTTCTTTCACATCAGAGATGGAATTTCAGAGTTCAGAGTAACATATACAGTATATATTGCAATATAATTTATATGTGAGAATGAATATTATAACATATTACAGTAAATCAATAAAGAGCAGACCCCCCTTGAGACCCACAGGACCGCCAGTGATCACAACCGATGTGGATTGCAAAATGCAATTCTTGCAGAAATCTTCAAATGTCAAAAGTTTTTGATACCAAATCACAGCATGGCTTTTTTCTATGGTGTTCCTCAAGGTCTTGGTGTCTTAATGTGGTATTTTGGAGGGACTATTTTTAGGAGTTCTCGAGTGGTAAAAAATGGTTAAATTTAGCATCAAATCTGTGTAACAAATGATATCACCCCCAAAGTTGCTGAAACATTGTATTAAACATAATAGAGCATGGGAATGGCCATCATATACTTCTATCAGGATGTTCTAAGTCCTGATACATTTTCCCAATTTATTTTAATTAGTTATATTAATGATTTAATTCACGTTTATTTGGGATTTATGACGAGAACAATTAGACACACAGTGCTGAATCTCAAATTAATCTTCAGGTTCTCAGCTTTCAGATGATGTACATCACTTCTATGTGGTATCTACTGTTGACGGAAAGGTAAGGGGTTAAAAAATGAGGCTCATTGTGCACTTCTAGGCAAATATAAATAGGATAATAGTTTGTTCTCTCTTCAATTAAAATAATCCCCCAAATCTCTTTATGTAGCTCCTAAATTGTACATATCACCAAATTTTGTCTCTGGAAGCTCTTGGAAGGATCGTAGAATGACCGGTCTACAAATCGCTGACTTTCCTGATACAGGATAGTTGTTTTTCCCAAATCCAATTGATGGATTGTTCCAAATAGAAGAATATCCTTGCCTATTTTCAGAGACATGTAACATCTTATGAGCTTTTATTCATGTGGCTCCAAAATTGGATTGGTCTTCATGCTTGGTATGTGACAATGCCTCTACTGGCCCAAAAGGGGCAGCAAGCTCATTTTCTATTCGTGTCTATGCAAGCTGATTATTATTTCCATTATTCCAATGTCCAGTCATTTTTGTCATTAGAAATGTATTCTACATTTGGAAATGGCGACCCTCTTCGCTTCGTCCTATTCCACATAAAGTCCCTAATTAACCGATTTAACTGCTTAAAAATCCCCGGAGGACGTTTTACCCCGAGACATAACATTCCTGTATCTATCCATCTAAATTGCAGTGAACTAATTACTTCCCGATGACAAGTCCTCGATACAGGCATTACCTCAGACTAGCGCCTATTAATTTTTCCACATTATTTTGTGGATGATATTAGTCATTACCACAGACTGAGGTCACCTGCACCTGCAGTCTTCTTTTCGCTCGGGTACAACAAAGACTTAGTGGCCCTGTAAACAAATGAAAACATCGTGTAGCATAGCATGAGTTCAGGAAGAGCACTGAAGTCATCAGCTGCTTCATTCTTGCTTCACAATCATTGGCTCATTCCCATCTGTGGGGCTATCAGCTGACCGCTACCATCTAATCATATCCATGCAGGTGAACAGGCGCCCATTAGAACTTGACGCTCCTCATTTCTGTGCTGATTTGTTCATGCCAGCGCTGCCTTCTGCAACTCTCTCCACCACCCCAACCAGGGTTATATTTGAAATGTAATAGGTTACAGATTACTAGTTACCCTATGTATAAGTAATGTAATTATTTAAATGACTTCATCAAAATATTGTAACTTATTTGATTACTTTTTCACGACTTAAAGTTTATTGAACATCATTGAAAACCCAACAACACCATCTCTAAATGCCAGATAGATGAAAGAAAAACAATAATAAAATAAAATAGATGAATGAATGAACACTTGATTACATTTTAAACAAATGTTTTAAACTAGGCAATAATGTTTGAAATCAATGTTGACAGCACTTTCACCGCAGGTAAACAAGCTTTACACTGTTCAGTGAACATATTGTTGAATTTCCAGCACTGAAGAGCGTTCTTATCCGACAACATGGCCACCCGTCTCAACGTATCCTCATACAACGGTTCGTATGATATCTTACGAAAAAGTTATTACTGCTTTTTCATGCGTTTTCCTACGAATATCCAGCAACACATGACACACGTGTCAATTTCCGCTCATTACAGGCATAGTCTTTTCAAAATAAATTTCCGTCTTCACAGGAAACAACTTCCTTAGGTTCAGGCAAGAAAGATACTTAGTTAGGTTTAGGAAAATATTGATTTGGTTAGGATTAGGCAACAAAACTACTTGGTTAGCTTTAGGAAAAGATCTTGGTTTGGCTTAAAATAAGTGGCGTTACTTAAGTACGCAATTTACGTGACAAATAAATCAACGTTGACTTCTGGTTTCACATGGGACACGAACGCTGGTCTCCTGGGCGAAAGTCCAGTGTTTTTTGACCCACCCATCCACCCCGACCTCCTCCCTACACAGCGTTCGCCGCTATTTACATTTCCTGGTTCACGATTACGTTAATTTCACACGTAGGTAGGTATAGCTCGGAACAGTCAGTCAGGTTGCTTAGAGCAATGCTCATCGATTTGATTGGCAGACGATAGGTGGTGCAAATTCAAGTGAGAGAACCAATCAGGATCAACGCTCAAAATTTGAGCGCATACTGTCAAATGAATGGAGCCTTTCTGGACGTAAGGACAGCTCCTTTGTAAGCCGTCTGACCCTTGATGGTTGCACTCAAATTTGTCCCAATGGCTTTGCTGACTCGCATTTTCCGGAGGTATGCCAAAAGATAGCATTCCTACACGGTGAAAGAAGTAAAGCAACAGAATGAATGTTATGGTCTACAAATAAGCTCTTCACCGAAAATAATATACTCCAATGCAACCCCTTTGTGATCACCAATATTTTGATGTAATTCAACTACATATTGTTTCTCAGTGACTGTAATGGATTACAATTACATATATTTTGTAATTTAATTAGGATACGTAACGCCGTTACATGTAACTAGTTACTCCCCAACACTGCCCCAAACCTCGTCCTTATGTGGTATTTTTAATATTGCTAATTTTAAATTTAAAGGAACAGTGTGTAACAATTAGGGGGATCTATTGGCAAAAATGGAATATAATATTAATAAGTATGTTTTCTTTAGTGTATAATCACCTGAAAATAAGATTTGTGTTTTTGTTACTTTAGAATGAGCCGTTAATGTTTACATACGGAGCGGGTCCTCTCCACGGAGCCAGCCGCCATGTTTCTACAGTAGCCCAGAATGCACAAATCAAACACGCCATGGGGCCATTTGCGTTTTCACGTTTGCACGTTTGTCCGTTTGCCCGTTTGCCCGTTTGCCCGTTGACCACCGTAGTTCTCCTACGCACTTGGCACATGGGAAAAGTTTCCCACTAGATGCCACCAGATCCTACACACTGCACCTTTAACATTCATGTATGTGTATATTAATAAATTAAGGGGGTTAAGTTATTCCAGCAGAATGCTTGTTGCCGCTGGCCACCAGATCTAACTGTGAAACCTTTAGCTATAAATGGTCAGTTCCTTGCCTGAACTTATCCTATCTGACACACACACACACTGCCAGTCAGCATACTCTCTGTCTTCACCTCGCCAAGATTGGTTAAACCCAATGCTAGTACAAAAAGAAAAGAAAATAGACCCTTTTAAGTTCTGGAGTTTTTGTTCCAGAACGTGTAAAATCCCCCTTTTCAGTGAACACAATGGAGCTTTGTTCGCGTTCACAAAACAGTCCGACTTGATGGCAAAACTGGTGAGAGATTGTTTTTATTATGACTTCAAAGTTTAACCCACGCTTTTATTAGGGACACCTCTGCCAGTAATGGAGTCATTATGACAATTTGCTTTACAATTAAATCATTGTATAAATATATTTCTTTTAAATACAAAACATTATTATACCTTTAGCACAGGCGGTGTTATATCATTTTCTGTTGTATTTTATTTAACCTGCATTTAACCAGGCGGCTCAATTAGGAATACACCCTTGAATACGATGTGTGTGTGTGTGGGAGACAGTGAGGGGATGAGGGGGTAGAACGAGTGTTTTGGAATGACAGGGAGAAGTGAGGGGGATAATGAGAGGAGGAGGAAGAGGAGGAGAGGGGGAAGGAGAGAGGAATAGCTGTCAGGCGGCAGACAAAAGCTTTGTTTGAAGTGTCAGTTCAACGACGCATTTCGTGCGTGTTTGTGTGTGTTTTCTGGTTTTGCGCGTTCATTCAGTCGGCATTAGACATCAGAGAAATATCAGCAGGCATTCCTGGATAGATAGAGGAGGAGAAGAAGATCCAGAATGCCATCAATGTGAGAATAATATACAGCCTTTAGGTTTCTGGATGAGGATGGTAGGAAGGAGGGTATCAGAAATTACTGCTTTGTGTCTTGGTGTGTGTTTGACATGAAAGCAGGTATTATAATGAGACGCAGCCTTCAAACACGTTGTTACCTTCCGGCTTTGTTTTAATGTACATCACACAAAGCGGCGTGTTTGACACTGATGGATAGATAAATAGACCGGGAGCGAGGACGGAGCAGGGATATGAGAGGACTCTGCAGCTTTGTGTGTCACATCATACCGTGGGAGAGATAACGATGACTCACAAACATAAAGAAATCACACAGTATGTTCTCTTATTTACATATGTACATATTTTCTTAGTGTTTATTTCTTGTCTTTTGACTGTGCCTAGACAACACTGATCTTAAAATCCATTCACTGTGAAAAAATGTCTTCTAATCCTTTTGTTTCGGAAACAAAAACATCAGAGGTTGTAAGAAAGTAGGGCTAGATGTAAAGATGTGTGCAGTCCTTAAAGGATCACACCAGTAGTTACAGCCAAAGTCACAGTGAACATCAAGTCTGCATTAAAAAACACACAATGATAAAGAGGTTTAGTTTCAGACGTGGGGAAACACAACAAACTAAACAATAAAACATTTATAAAGCGAATAACAAATAATGCTAAAATACATTATTGTGTTTTCCATAATCATGGTAGTGTGATTTTAAGGTTGTAGCAGGCTCAGTTTTAAAGCTAGAGTGAAGATACTGGCATCATATGAATGTATAAAAACATAAGGAATCCATTGGTACCAACCATGTCATACTAGCTTGTCGCAAAGGAGGATAAATAACACTCCAAACTTTTATCCTAAATTTTGTCGAGGAAAAACTGGCATGGTCATTTTCAAAGGAGTCCCTTGACCTCTGACCTCAAGATATGTGAATGAAAATAACTGTGGGCAGCACAGTCTTGCTTGGTTAAATAACGGAGATACGAACGTTAAGGGAGGTGCCATTCAGTTATTATTATGAGTCGTTCAAGGGCGAAGGTAAATGACAACGTTATCATGATATGTTCAAATGTAATTGTAAAATAACGTTTTTGACAAGAAACTTGAATAAATCCAGTTGTTTGAAGGAGATGTTTTCACAGCAATATAAAATAGATATTAGAGAGAGTATTGTATGTATAATATTTAAATAATCATAATCATTTGAATTGTGTGTTTTTATGCAAATAACCACTATAGATGACAATAACAAAGTACAGTACAGTACTGTGTACACTACCATCCCACCCCCGAAAAATAGGGCTCTCCCAGAAGCCATGGTGTAATTCGAACACTGTAATTTACCATGTATATAATGTTTTTTTATGTAAAATATATCGAATATTGAATGATAACAGATCTAAAATGTTATTCCTTCATTTAGCGCTTTAGATTTCAGAAGTGGCAGATAAAAGTTCTGAGTGGCAGACAAAAAAACATACTTGCCTGCCACAGTGGCAGGTAGTGAAAAAAAGTTAATTTCAGACCCTGGGTGTAGCTATTGATGAAGTATTGGCTTTTTACTCGCGAAGGTTTTATTGCACTTACAGTGACGAGCGTAGTTGTCGTCAACTCAAATTATCTTCACTTCACCTGGTTCACTTCACTGTCTCCACCGCGGCCTCTCACAGTGCTAAAAATGTGTGTGTGCATGTATTAAATCATGTGCCTCTTTGGGTTTAGGTACTCTAACATAATGGCTTTTGGAGCTCAGTGAAACAAAGGATTAAAGAGAGCGAGAGAAAAAGCAACAATGAGAGAGAGAGAGATGTTGAAGTGTGTGTGATACAATGAAAACAGGCCACTCAGGCACATTTCTGAGTGCAAACACTTTTGATTGTAGAATCATTGTCAGAGCAAACATGGACTCTAGTGACTCTAGAGGCCGTTCTCACGCCATCTCATCTCATCTCACTCCGGCCGTCACGCCCCACAATTCATTGTTAATGTCTGAAATGGCCCCTCGCTGCTCTCTGTGCAGGGATGAAATTCAAGATAACATAGCCTCTTAGAACATATCAACATTTTTGAATTATTTGGCTTTAATATATCCCAGATGTGTAAGGTATAGATAGTTTTCCAGTCATAAAAGGCACAAAGTAATCATTTTGAAATCTCTCTGTGAAGAGTCTTTTCAGCTCGATCCAATCCCACACCGGAGATGATGACCTATTCTTCTTTCAGAATACAAGAGGAACATTATCAGATGTGTGATAATTCACAGCTAAGGTGCGAAAATTCATACTGTTTTCATTAATAATGCAACGTGTACTTCCTTTTATTAATTAGGTGCCGCTGACAAATGTCCAGATGAAATGTAGGAACGGATTTTCACAAGTTTTGTTACAGAAAAAAGCTTTAATGTGGAGCGAGGCTTCACATGACAATGTGATATAACCTGACTTTACCTCTGGATTACTGAGGTGCTGCTAACTAACTAACTAACTAACTAACTAACTAACATAGTTTTGGATTAAAGCATGATTTCAGTTTTTGAAAGATTACACGCCAAGGCCATTATTTATCACCCTCTCTGGTGTCCATGCTTTTGTAGACACACATATAGCAGTTATCTAAGGTGAGTGTACCTGTGAGATTATATACTATGTGTCCTTGGAAGCTCTGTGTCTCTATAAACTCTATATGTCTGTGTTTACATCCTGTACTTTTTATTACACCAAGGAGAGGAGGAGAGCATAGTTACAACTATTAAACATGAGAAAGCACAAGATATCTTTTTGAAGGGATAGTTTGGGTGTTTTAAAGTGGGGTTGTATGAGGTACTTATCCATGGTTAGTGTATTACCTAGAGTAGATGACGGTCGGCACGCCCCCAGTTTGGAGAGGCAGACAGGAGTTACAGCACGGGAGCAAAGCAATGATGTACTGCTGTGGACGGGGCCGGCAGCAAAACATATTTTTGTTTCAGTAATTTATCAAGAAAAACTAATAAGGGATTGTATAAAAGGCATAGTTTCTTTGGACCCACCCTTTACTAAAACCGTAACATTCCCCTCCCCCCCAATATCTCCAAATAATATAACAGAATTGAATTGGTACAATTTGTTTCATCATTAATAACATTAAGTAGGCAAATCATGAAAACTTAAAGGCACTCTGTGGAGTTTTCTTGTAAATGAATAAAAGGGATGTTGACATTGTTCTTCACCAAAATGCACTTGTACACAACAATGTATACTGTACCTGACAACAAATATTTTTAATCATGCATTGTTTACATCCATGTCTTTTTTCCATCGCCTTTGAAGGTGAATTGCTAAGTTTGTTACCACCGACAGCAGTTGATCTACTGAATAATGTAAAACACCATATACTGTATATATAATAGTGCACCACAAAGACAAAACAGGGAAGAACTTGTAAAAGCATTTCCCTATAGCGCTCCTAGTGGCCAACAACTGTATATGGTAGCTTTAAAGATGTGTACCTGAGTTTAAACATTAACACACTTATATTCTGATAATAAAATATGAATTAAATCACATGATGCTGCCTCATATACACCCACGCAACATCAGACATCTGAATGTCTGTCATATATAAATCATTAAATCACAATAATCTCTCCATGGGAAGGCTAACATAAAATATAATGAGAGACAAATAAAAGATAGCCCCCTGCTTGCCACCGAAACAAGTCAGATTACCCTCCTTTAAACAAAAACAAAAAGACCCTGCCCTCTTCTGCTCCTCCTTCCCTCACTTATAATTTTCATACAGTCCCAAAGCATTCACTTTTTTCCAGCTTCTTAATTGTGAGGATTTGCTGCTTGTCTTGTTTTATATATGTATATAGGGCTATATATTAGGACTGTCAAAGGTAATGCGATAATAACGCATTAAAGCAAATTTGTTTTAAAGCCACTCATTTTTTTAATGCATTAACGCAACATGCAATTTTTAGGTTGTAGCTCAGTTTTAAAGCTAGAGTGAAGATACTGGCATCATATCAAACTAAAAAAACTTAAAGAATCCATTGGTACCAACCTTGTCGCCAAGGAAGTTAAATAACGCTCTAAACTTACGCTAAAATTTGGCGAGGAAAAACTGGCATGGCCATTTTCAAATGGGTCCCTTGACCTCTGACCTCCAAATATGTGAATGTAAATGGGTTCTATGGGTACCCACGAGTCTCCCCTTTACAGACACGCCCACTTTATGATAATCACATGCAGTTTGGGACAAGTCATAGTCAAGTCAACACACTGACACACTGACAGCTGTTGTTGCCTGTTGGGCTGCAGTTTGCCATGTTGTGATTTGAGCATATTTTTTATGCTAAATGCAGTACCTGTGAGGGTTTCTGGACAACATCTGTCATTGAATTGTGTTGTTAATTGATTTCCAATAATAAATATATATATAAACATTTGCATAAAGCAAGCATATTTGATAAGAGTATTAAATACTTGACAAATCTCCCTTTAAGGTACATTTCGAACGGATGAATAAAAAAAATGGAGCGATTAATTTGCGATTAATCATGATTAACTATGGACAATCATGTGATTAATTGCGATTAAATATTTTAATCGACTGAGAGCTCTACTCATATCTTATAATTTTACAAATATAAAATAATTGCTAGTTGCAGCCCTAATAGAGACTTATTATATTATAAATGTGGTGTTAAACCTGCATCATGGAGACATGATCAGTGTGCAGAACACATATTTTTATAGATCAAAAACAGATGTTTTAGCTATTGATTTCCTGTAATCACCAACAGTTATTAGTTAATTACCATCACTGCTAACATTTTCTGTGGACTCCTTCACAGTATCCTCTGCCTTCACCCTGACTTCCTCAATGAACTCTGATTACCCCCAGCAGTGGTGCTGTTCTGACGCTACAGAGGGCTGCTTCCCATCATCAGATTTCAAGATTTCTTTCCGGTCTGCCTTTGATGTGTAACTCCCAAGTCTGCCTGAAGGGTGTTGACATGTGGCAGCGGGCCCAGTGACATCCAAACTGCTCCGACACACACACACACAAAAAAAGCATGTGACGTGAATCACTGGGGAAAACGAGTGTGTGGTGGCAACAATGACACTGTATTCCTAACATTAAATGTGTCATGGCAATTATTTCCCACACACAGGTTGTCTCTCCAGCTGCCAAAACAACAAACGACACCAAATCATAAATGATGGTGAGAAAACAAAACCTGATTGCTCACTGTTGCCTTTTGAAAGGAAAACTGATTATTCCCTGATTAGCCACATCAGTGATCTTTATCTTCTGACTTTCACCTGATAACGAGGGGTTAATAATTTAACACATGCTCAAAAAGCAAACCCCCCCTCCCTCCCGTCCCCTCCGCACACACATCCATACTTAATCTGTAGACTATTAGCTGATGAGAAAGAATTACTGCTTGGTAAATTAGTTAATTAGATAATGAATGAACACACTTTACTACATCCTGTATTCTGTGAAATCAGAGCGGGAGAGAGAGAGACACGGCGAATTATCAGATAACAGGTTGGAGAGGAAGAAGGACAAAAGACAGAGAGAGAGAGAGAGAGAGAGAGAGAGAGAGAGAGAGAGTCAGACGGAGGCATCTGGTGACGTTAATGCTCTGAGAGCCGAGCTCTGGAGACGTAGTCTGGCTAAAACAAACACACACACATACACACGCACACACACACACACATACACACGCACACACACACACACACACACACACACACACTCACGCAGTATCCCTCACCGTCTTTTTCAAAAACACCCATTAGGAGGTGTTCATGCACTCGTACACACTTGGCGCACGATTGCACGAACCCATACGCACCCATGCTACAAGCCTGCATGAGTACACACACACACACACACACACACACACACACGAGCGATAAGAAAACAATGTTAGACAGGCAGTTTATCATAAGGGCAGGAAGAGACAGAGAAAGATTAGAGACCATCCCGTATTCACAGGAACATGAACACTGTGTGTGTGTGTGTGTGTGTGTGAGTGTGTATGTGTGTGTGTACGTACAATTTCCAGCAAATGACTCAGAGGAAAAAAAAAAGAAGAAAAGTAATTTTGGGGGAATTACATTTAGATTAGGTTGACATGAACTTTGCGTCTGGTTTAGGGATGCACAGATCTGACTTTTTCAGTCTCGATACCAATACCGATACCGATACCTGGACTTTGGGTACCGATACTCAGTACCGATCCAATACCAGTGTTTAATTAATAAGCTGTCTGCCTCACTGCGTGGAAGTGACTGGGATCATTCTTTTATGTGTAAGGCAACAATAGGTATACACATTGCTTTCCTAACTTTGTAAAACAAAATGTAACAATGAAATGCAAAGATATACATTTACTGAATTGTTAGTTATTATTAAAATAATAAATCCTGCACAAGCAATTTGGTAAAAAATCTTTAAAAAATTAACCAGAATTACAGTTCAAGTGTAAACCGTTTTAATGCAGCAACAAATTGGTCCAAACTTAAACAGGAATTTAAAATCCAGTATATAAACATAGTATATAAACATAGAATTGAATTTAATAGATCAGCCCTATTTTCACCGATACCCGATCCAGCTATTTGAGTCAGTATCGGCCTGATATCCGGTATCGGTGCATCCCTAGCAAAGAATGTATATTGCTAAGAAGTGAAAGTCAATTATAATTCCGTTGCCAACGCCCAGCAGCAGAGCTTCGCCTCCGCCATTTCTTAACTGTAATCGAGTAGAGTAGACTACCATATAGATGCGAGTGTCACATCCACCTACAAAGTGCCGTACAAAAGTAAAACAAAATCATTTACATTATACCGTCATATATTCAATGTCTCTACCGAAATGGCCTGTGTTGAACAATGAAAATATTATAAATATGTATACTATTATAACTATTTACTCACTTGCTTATTTATTTATTAAACTTTTTTTCCCAGCTGCTTCCCAGAGGAACATAAAGTGAGCGATGGACATAAATGGAATTTAGAAAAATCCAGCACACAGATTTTGAGAGCAATCTCAAACTTTTTCATGTAAAGGACCCGAAATCGATGTCCAGTAGACCACAGACCATGGATGTATGAGAGGTTGTGCCCTGTGCTTTTGCCCTGCGTGTTAGTAAATAGCCTATAACTACATTTAATTCTGTTTATGCTATTAGCACTACCAGCGATAGCCGGTTGTTTGGAAACAGAGACGTTAATACATCCATCACCGTACAGGCTTACAGCATACAGCCCATGGGTGGATTATAAGATAATAAAAGTGATGAATTACAGCCAATATATCCATTATTACAGCCGCATACAACTAGCAGGAAGCCGGCAGAACCCGATATGTCATATGAGCGTGCAGGGCGGTGCAGTCCCGTGGGTCTGATGCACGTTCATTATGCCGATGAAAATAAATCTGGATTCGGCTATTAGTGAATTTTACAACTTTTAGGACTTAATAATTTAAATGGGAAGTTGATTTATAGAAAAAAAAATGATCTTCTGATTTACAGACGTCTCTTTATACATCCATGGCTATGGACTCAATGGCGTTTACAGTCCAAAATGGCGGCAGCGTCACCGCAGCGCCATCTAGCACCAGAGTTTTGCCTCTTTGCTTCTATACTCTTTGTCTCAAGTCTGGTTATGTGTTTAAATGTACAGTACACACTGTATACTGTGTGTGTGTCTCTCTCCCCTTTTCTAATGACATTATGTTTGTTAATATCTGTATCATATAATCCCTGCGCTTTAATCTCCTTCACTTATACCCCTGCATATACAATATACACTTTTGCCCGTGTGTGTGTGTGTGTGTGTGTGTGTGTGTGTGTGTGTGTGTGTATGGGCCTGTTAATTTCCACGGTGAATGCAGCGTTTAAGGCTGTTTATATGTTAATGAGATCTGTCATCTAGAACATAATGGCTTTACTAATGTAATCACAGCCATTATCACGCTTATGATCTCTGTCTCAGACATTATCGCTGATGTCACATGCTTGTCAATGCTGCTGGGATCCAGTGACGGCGTCCCCCCCATCACTTCTATAATGCATCGGCCGCTCGCCGGCTCGCACGCCGCCGCTGACATTTCCCGTGCTTCCTCTGCTATATTCACAGTCAAGGAATTATGCGGATCTAAAAAATTTAATCGAAGAGACAGCCGTGTAATCCTCACGTTTTAATCTCGCTCATTTACATGTGTGTACATGGCCACATACATGCATACATTTGTGTGTGTTTGCCTGGGATGTGTGATGTTGCCTGTAGCACAGACACTGAACAATCTAGAGATACTTAAGAGTTTACAGCAGAAGTTTTTCTAGAGGTGGGTAGTAGGGCTGGGCGATAAATCAAATATCACAATATTTCTGACCAAATACCTCGATATCGGTATTGCGATGATATTGTAGGGTTGAATATTGGCGCTTTCATAAAATATTTAGACAGTGAGATTTTTGAGAAATAAAAGGGTTGATCGCAAATTAATCACACATTTTTTAATCTGTTCCAAATCGTACCTTAAAGGGAGATTTGTCAAGTATTTAATACTCTTATCAACATGGCAGCGGGCAAATATGCTTCCTTCATGTAAATTTATGTATATATTTATTATTAGAAATCAATTAATAACACAAAACAATGACAAATATTGTCCAGAAACCCTCACAGATACTGCATTTAGCATAAAAAATATGCTCAAATCATAACATGGCAAACTGCAGCCCAACAGGCAACTGTCAGTGCGTCAGTGTCCCAACCCATTTACAGTCACATATCTTGAGGTCAGAGGTCAAGGGACCCCTTTGAAAATGGCCATGACAGTTTTTCCTCACCAAAATTTAGCGTATGTTTGGAGCATTATTTAGCCTTTTTTCCAGGCAAGCTAGTATGACATGGTTGGTACCATAGTTTCATATGATACCAGTATCATCACTCTATCACACATCTTTAAAATCGAGCCCGCTACAACCTTCGAAATATCGATTGCATTAATGCGTTAAAAGTTTTAGTGCCGTTTGCATTAACATGTTATTATGTTAACTTTGACAGCCCTAGTTTATATAGATATTGCTGTGTTTAGTCAATTTTCTGACTTAATGACTTATTTGTATGTCAGAGATAAACATTTCAGTGGTCAGATGCTGATGTGTCTTAAAACTATATTAACGTATTTTTGGCCGCATCGGGGCAATTAGCCATAAACATTGGCATAATATTACCTTATAAAGCTGATATTAGCAAACAGTTGTCAATTTACATAGAGAAACATTCATTTGACGTCGTGGTCTCTGGCCCCCTCGCCAGTCCAATATTCAGTCTGTTTTTAGCTCTGTTTTGGTCTTCACTAACTCCTGGGGGAAATAAATGGCTCTATAGCTGCTAAATGCTCCACTATGTTCACCAGCATGTCGCTAACCTTGTCTGCTGTTTTGGCGCTGAATTTTTTTCTGTGGAAACAGCTGCCTGCTGCAGCTGGAAACGGGGTTGATGAGAGTATTGAGACTGTATCCAAACCAAAACAATGAGAGGAAAGATGCTACGGTTCGTCGATACGAGCAACACCTCTCACAGAACACACAGCCATCGCAGTCCATTGTTCACATTGATTAGTGCAGCTGTAAAGCAACACACTCAAATGAATCTTGGGAAATGAGGTTACATGAATATGACTACTACACTGCTGTGATAATGCACAATGATGATCATCTGTCCAAAATCTCAGTTTACTTTTCACTATAGAGTTAACTATTGAATGTAAAAAAATAGAGTTTTTTATATATGGAATAGTGAATGAGTGGAAACAGCCATAGTTTTGCTTGTATATTTAAATAATCTTGCCATACCTGAACTCTTCTCCATCGTTACCCAAATCCAACACATATCTATCATTTCTCACTTACTTGAATCTCAGTGGATGTTGTACAGGCTTAAATCTCTTTGCAAGGCTGATGATTAAAGCGCTTTGAGTGGTCGGAAGACTAGAAAAGGTCTATATAAATGCAAGTCCATTTACCATTTACCATGTCCACCCTAAATATAATCAAGTCTCATTGAAATATCTAGGGCTGTACCGAATGTCATTTCTTTTTACATTCAAAGCTTCTTTTGAGGTTTTGGAATGCCTGCCGTCATATTTTATGATGTCAACCTTAAAAAAAATAGGAAAACATGATTTTGTGTTATTGTGGTTATATAAATGTAATTTATGGCCCTGTCAGAATGCTGCTAGACCACCGTGAGGGAGAGTAAACAGTTTTTTTTGACGGCATTGAAATTGTCTTTGAAAGGCTACATGCCAACAAGTATGGAATGAAGGAGAATATTTCGTTAGATGAAAACATGTTGTGAATTTTGGAAATTATCACATTTATCTTTTTGCACCCGATTCGACTGTTATCAGGCCATTAAATAGGGGTTGTCAATCACTATAAGCACCATAGATTTGGGTCAGTAGGGGCCTACTACACCTACTATGTTGTAAAAGTGAAAGTGAATTAAAATCAACACGTTCTAACTTGTTGTAAAACCAAATGAAACGTCACCTTTTGAACCCAAACAAAAAGGTTTCTTTAGGTTCAGGCAAAAAAACAAAAAAAAAACAGGTTTAGGCAATAAAACTACAACTTCTTTAGGTTTGGGCAAAAAAAACAAACACTTAGTTAAGTTTAGGGAATAACATTGTGTTTTGGGTTAAAATATCTGCGAACACAAAGACATCTACACATTGTTGTTTTCACACGGGATGCAAACTCTGGTCTCCTGGGTGAAAACCCTGTGTTTTATGTCCCATCCATCTTCCCTCACCTTCACCTCTTATGGAGTTTCACGCTGTCTATACTACAGCGCCTCATTTCCGCTTCTACTCCTGTCATAATTACTACAGTCACTAGAGGTCGCTGTTGTGTTCTTTTATACCTTCTTTCTGTGATCTACCATGTGAATAGATGATAAAAACATACTAGTGGGTGTAGTAGGCTTATAGCAACTGATAACGCCTATTTAATAGCCTGACAACAGTGTAATCGGCTGCTTTTTTGGACTGAAAACTGAGACAATTACAGAGACGACTAAGTGCCCCGTGTTTGTGTTTGAAAGAGGGAGGAAGAGAAGGTGGACTTTGCATGCAATGTGTCTGTAAGTTATTAATAATAATAATTCAAATCTACTTTTGCTGCATGAAAGTGGTCTTTTTATTTAAGATACTGAACATTGGCGCAAAATATCCGCTATTGACAGCTGTAGTGCAAATGTTGGCTAAAAGCTACCCTTAGGTATCATAAAACAGCATTATGCACCAATCCACCACACCGTGTGCAACAACGGAACTAACTACCTCAAAGTAAAGCCACAGAGTGCTTTGTGGTGTTTTATAGTACTCTCCACAGAACTGTCATAAGCCAGCTAATCATGCTTTATGGCACCTTGCAGAGCCAAAACTACCTGTTGTACAATAGGCAGACAACTACAGAAACACAAGAAATAATGAATGAGTAAAAGCCAATTATCCCCCTTCAGTGGCATAAACAAACTCTCCTGCTGTTCTTACATGACCTCGTCTACTCTGCTGCAACACTCCGCCTGTCCTCCTTTTCCTTCAACCAATCTCTCTCGCTTTCTCTGTGCCTCTGTGTGTGTGTGTGTGTGTTTGTGTGTGTGTGTGTGTTTGTGTGTGTGTGTGTGTGTCTCTATGCTTTTGCCTGCCAGCATTAGCAAGCTGTACTGGACACACACAGACACACAAACACCCACACCCACACCCACACACACACACACACACACATTCGCACACACACTACTGCCTGCCAGTTTGTATATATGCAAGACAGACGAAGGAGCAGCATGTGTGTGTGTGAGTGTGAGTGTGTGTGTCTGAAAAAGATAATACAATTTTTGGGACTCCGGCAGCAGTACCTCTTCTTCTATGTTGCTATGGTAACAAGCTCCGGACCAGAGAGTGAGAGCGAGAAAGATGGATAGAGAGAGACCCCCAAGGACACACACACACACACGCACACACACACACACACACACACACTGCAAACATGCCTCCACACCACCACCTTCTCCGCTCTCGCTCTCTGTCTCAGACAAAGGCTTTTCCAGCCAATTATCCGGCCCCGGCACATGAAGGGTTAACAGCTGCTTGGTGTCTGTACCACAGAGATTTTACCTCGAGCCATTTGGTCTTGGCTGTAATCGCTGCACACTATTCTGCAGCGGTACATGTGTGCCAACTATGTGGAATAGCGTTCTCTCATTGTGGGAAATTGCAATAACAGCATCCCACCACACACACATTACATGCCAGCAGTGTGACACAGCCTGACTAACCACGTACCAGCTGACCATGCTGTGGCTTACTCTCAATCCATATCTGTTGATGTTATTTTACTTACCTAATTAGCATATCATTGCTGAGCCAGAATCAATATATGACTATGTGTTATATTCCAGTAGATCTGAATACATATATTTTATTATAATAAAGCACAATCAATATTGTTGATAATATAGTTTGAATGGTAAATCAATATTACAATATTTATCATGCCCTAATGTCATCACAGTAAGTCAGAATCAATAAACCTGTGTTTATTACAGTAGCTTCAGAATCAATATAATACCAACGTATAGCATCATCACACTAACTCAGAATTAGTAGACATGTGTTTATGTGTGTCATTACGTTGCATGTGCAGCTAAAGAGATTTTTTTTTTTCCACAATTACTCATCCAGCATACATGGAGCACCATCAGCATTCATTTGGAATCGTGTTTCTGGCCAATTTCGGATTGTAATTTCAAAGGTTCTCTATCCAGCGCATTGATATAGCAGCAAACAAATACTTGCTTTGTAAAAATATAGAGGAGTAATGTCTACCTGAGCAGAGAATGAAGTCGCTCTCCCTCTTTGTGTGTTGTAATCAGAGTTTATCCTTGCTTTGTTGAGATAGGCAGGCAGGCCGGCCACGCGTGCTTGCATGTTAGTGAATGTGAAACGTGCCTCACTGGCTAGCTCATGACCGCCGCTCTGCACTGATTGCCGCCAGCTAAGCCATCACCATGTTGAGAGCCGTGCGGAGGCAAAGGAAATCTCGCATTAAGGGCCTTTAATATTCATTTTCCTTTTAGCTATCTTTTGGTCTCCACCAACTCCTGAGGGAAATATCTTTGGCTGTTTAGCTGCTAAATGTTCACCAGCTAGTTACTAACTTTGTCTGCTGTTTGGTGCTAGACAAATAGTATACAGTCGGATTAACAGAGTTGATTTTTTTTGGTGGAAAAAAGCTGTCTGCTGCAGCAAGAAAGGCAGCTGACGAGAGCAGTGAAAATAAAGTTCAGGGCCGTAAGACCAAAACATGACACGTAGTAATTTGATCCATTGTTACTATATAAAAAAATAATTAGTGCAGCTTTAAAGTTTGCTTTGTATTTTATTTTTATTTTATGATCCTTATTCAGCTCTCATGTCTCCTAAAAATGATGTTCCCATACAACTGAACTGCATTCTCAATCATGTTTGGAAGGGAACGTATTTTGTCGGGGATTTCGTTTGTCTTTTACCTATCTCAAATATGTTTGTAATGATAGTCCGCGGAAGATCGCAGCAAGTCACGTAGTACAATGAGCGACACGCAGAGAAACGTAGTATAACGAGCAACCGTCAATGAAAGGTACATGGAATAATAAAGTCATTGAAAGTTACATGGTATATAATAAAAGGCGAGAAAGTCCACTACGGGCGGGAGGAAGAGGAGGTGGATGTGTCCCTTGTGAAACTAAAAGTCAACGTTCACTTGTCGTAGTCATTTTAAGCCATACAATGATGTTTTTTTTTACTAAACCTAACCAAGTAGTTTTGTTGCCTAAACCTAAGAAAGTACTGCTTGTTTCAACTTTGTTTTGTTACAAATTTACGTTAACCACATGTTTAAAAATGTTTAATACTGCGACCGTGATCCAGGAGAAAATACCTTACTCCCAAAACGTAATTGAGAATGCAGTTTAGTTGTATGGGAACATCATTTTGTGGGAGACAGTGCTGTCTTATTAATGTGGTGTTTTAGTCTCACTTTCACTAATGGCTATCTCTGTCCTTAGAAAATATTTGGTTAGATATTTAAAAAAATAGCGTATCACATTGCATATTCAAATTTAATATAATATAAAAAAGAATTGAAAATTAACAAGGCATGCACTTTAAATACACAGTAGTGAATATCTCAAATGCTGCCTGGATCAAATTATTACTAAACACCAGAATGCCAAAAAAGTGGTTCCTTGTAATTGAAGACCTTTTTGTCCAATTTTGTATTGTCAACCTTGGAGAAAGCCCAGCCTCCCATCCAGGTGGGTAACGTCAAAACAGAAGAGCGAGTACGTATGACTGCATTGGGGAAAAAGAAGAGAGGCACTTACAAAGTGGCAGGACTACAGTCATTCCGATCAGACAGATCGAAAGAAATGACCTTTCCTGTGAACTTTTAGCTTTTATGTCCACAACAACACGGTCTATACAGAGAACGTGCGGAGACTTTTCAAACACATAAACCTCAATAAAGCACCCAGACCAGATACATCGACCAGCCAGCTGTTGAAAACCTGATACAGACAGTTGTCAGAGATCTCTCGTGAGCACTTTAATCGCTTACTGCAGGTCAATGGAAATCCTCAGTCATTTATCTTATGTCTGAGAAGAGCAATCCGGCCCGGTGGCACTAACTCTCCGGCCGTTAAGAACTTCTCCGAGAGGCTACAACACAAAGCTTGTGGCTCCGTAGACCCACTTCAGTGTACTTACATACTTACAATGGGGGGTGTGGGTGATACTGGTATCGCCCTGCTTATTCACACAAATAAAAGCCAGGCCAGGGTGGTGTTTGTTGACTTCTCAAGTGTACTCAAAATGCGGTGCAAGTGCATCTTGTGTTCCGCAAGCTGCTTAGAAGGTAAACCCTCAGCTGATCCTGTCTTTCCTAATAGCAGGTCAGATTCAATGGACACTCACTATCAGATCTATCTCTACAGAAAAGCCCCTGAGGGGTTCTGTATTATCACCGGCGCTGTTTACTTTGCATACAGACGACTGCAGGAGTGTAGACCCTGATACGTTCTCTCTGATGACACCGTAATCCAGGGCGCATTTAAGAGGCTCCCGAGTGCCGCCGGTGCTTTTGCTTCCTGGAGGAAAAAGCAATCGCCTCGATCTGAGAGCATCCAAAACAACAGGAATGGTTATAGACTTCCCGTGTAACCCAACACCCCCATCAAATTTGACAGCGGATAGCCCGGCCATTGAGCAGGTTGGAGTGGAAGTACTCGAGCACTATAACTGGCCATGGGCTTCACTTTTAAGAGCAATGATGAGCAGATCCTCTCAGGATGCCAAAAGAGAGGCTCTTCTTGAGAGAATGCAGCTGTCTACATTTGCAAAAAGTTTGCGCCACAGGCCTTTTTACTGAATTAGTGTTGAGGTTTGACATCGTTGCCTGGTTTGGATCTCTGTCTGAGCCCCCAAACAAGACCGTTAGTGGAAAATTCATCAGCCAAGATCTACGCAACCTCACAGTCATTTACAAAAAATGATTCTTTGGAAAGACTGAACAATACCTGCAGACTGAGTATAAACTGCTGTCAATGGGGCGTAGATTCAACTCAGTGGATTCTACAACTAATAATACCAGGAAGGAATAGACTTCACAGTATTTTCTAGATCAGTGGGTCTCAACCTTTTCAAGTCGTGACCGCCCAGAATAATCAGGTTGATGTTCGAGGCCCCACAGTTTTGTTTAGTTTTAACAGCTTGCACCGAGGCATTGTCCAATGTGGTCTAGGTACTGCGGATTCTTGATGCATTCCGGGACTTTTTGTCTCCCCTGACATGCTGGAAATCCCCCGTCAGAAAGTGGTGCACACTTTGTCTCTCACAAACAATAAAGTCTATTCTGAGCCAAATTATATCACAGGTACAGGTGATGTAATGTGAAAACTAGGGCTGTGAAAGTTAACTCGATAATAACGCGTTAACGCAAATTTGTTTTAACGCCACTCATTTCTTTAACACATTAACGCAACTTGTGATTTTTAGGTTTTAGCGGGCTCAGTTTTAAAGTTAGAGAGAAGATGCTGGCATCATATGAAACTAGAAAAACCTAAAGAAGCCATTGGTACCAACCATGTCATACTAGCTTGTCGAGAAGGAGGTTAAATAACGATCTAAACCTGCGCACATTTTGGTGACAGAAATACTGGCATGACCATTTTCAAAGGGGTCCCTTGACCTCTGACCTCAAGATATGTGAGTGAAAATGGGTTCTATGGGTACCCACGAGTCTCCCCTTTACAGACATGCCCACTTTATGATAATCACCTCCAGTTTGGTGCAAGTCATAGTCAAGTCAGCACACTGACACACTGACAGCTGTTGTTGCCTGTTGGGCTGCAGTTTGCCATGTTATGATTTCAGCATATTTTTGATGCTAAATGCAGTACCTGTGAGGGTTTCTGGACAATATCTGTCATTGTTTTGTGTTGTTAATTTATGTCCAATAATAAATATATACATATATTTGCATAAAGCAAGCACATTTGTCCACTGCCATGTTGATAAGAGTATAAATACTTAAACAAATCTCCCTTTAGTACATTTTGAACAGATAAAAAAGTGATTAATTTGTGATTATTCATGATTAAATATTTTAATCGACTGACAGCCCTAGTAAAATCCATTTCCCAGTCTAAAATATGTCATTTAATTTCTTTCTCCACAACCATCTGGCGACCCTCGGAAATGATCTCATGAGCTCTGTTAGAGATCTAATGTTATCACAAAGCTTTACTACAATCTCTTACATCAATTACAACTATGACTAAAAATAAGAGTAGTACAAATGCAGTAGCAATGTCTTATGTGTGCATCAATGTGTTGGCAAATAACTAAAATTATATAAATGTACTGTACAACAAGTTCTTTCTGAGTTTATTTTTTTCCCAGGCAGTCCAGGTTTAGCAGACAAGTGCCTCAGTGACCTCAGTACGAGGCTCAAAATGTTATTTATTGACCGGAAGAAAAAAAGACTTTGAGTCATTTTTGAAAAAATGTCAAAAAAATAATGAGCTTTGAAGATGTGAACGAACTGTGAATAAGAGCTGAGGTGAAAACACGCCGCCTCAGATATGCGCTCCATCTCATCAAACCATTTAAATGACGAATCTCATCCGAGTAAACACCCTCTCTCTTTCTCTGTGTGTCTGCCTGGCGGAGCTGTACCTGTGGGCTCCAGAAAAGGGCCTGACAGGACAGCCGTTGTTTTCTAGGTCACTTCTTCCTGCATGGCAGACCATCAAGGCCACCCACGTACCTGGTCGCTACACTGGGGATATGATGTTTTGAGAAGCCTCGTTCTCCAGCAGATTCAGACAGACAAGGACTCTGTGTTCTGTCAGTGTGAAAACGTCAGACGGGAGACCTGGAATCTGTTTTCAGTTGTTATCCCTTCGCAGGCCCAGCTGGCTCATGGTGATGTGGCGTTACACATCGACACAGCCGGCTCCAGAAGAGAAAAAAACACGGTGCGGAGTCAGCATGAAAGATCAGTTTGTCGATACACTGGGCAGACATTGTCCTGCTGTTACAAGTTGGATATCATCCAGTCAGTTTGCTCCCTCTAAAATGATGAAGTCAGTCATATTGATCCATTATATTAAGGAAGGAGCTTCATTTTAATTTTGGGATATAAGTTTATTCTGGGGCTGGCAATCGATTAAAATATTCAATCGCAATTAATCGAATGATTGTCTGTAGTTAATCGTGATCAATCGCAAATGAATCACACATTTTGTATCTGTTCAAATCGTACCTTAAAGGGAGATTTGTTAAGTATTTAATACTCTTATCAACATGGGAGTGGGCAAATATTATTGCTCTATGCAAATGCATGTATATATTTATTATTGGAAATCAATTAACAAAACAAAACAATGACAAATATTGTCCAGAAACCCTCACAGGTACTGCATTTAGCATAAAACAATATGCTCAAATCATAACATGGTAAACTGCAGCCCAACAGGCAACAACAGCTGTCAGTGTGTCAGTGTGCTGACTTGACAATGACTCGCCCAAAACGGCACGTGATTATCATAAAGTGGGCATGTCTGTAAAGGGGAGACTCGTGGGTACCCATAGAACCCATTTTCATTCATATATCTTGAGGTCAGAGGTCAAGGAACCCCTTTGAAAATGGCCATGCCCATTTTTATCCTCGCCAAAATTTAACGCAACTTCTTATCTAACTCTCAGTAAGAAGGCAAAAAACTGTTTTCCTGAAATGTCAAACTGTTTCACTAACTGATTGTAATGCAGCAATATTTTGTGTTAAAAATAACCTACCAATACATAAACATATAGCTACTGTATAGTTTTATTTCTATGATCTTAGATTTCAGTAGAATTCTTTATCTAAGCACAGCACAAGAGGTCAACTCAATTTTATTTATACAGCCAAAAAACAGAAATGACAAATTTGTATTATATACCGTATATACTGTATTATGTACAACAGCCTCTGCCCTTAGACCCTCGGTTCAGATAAGGAAAAACTCCTTTAACAGAAACTGAAAAAAGCTAAATTCAGATACTTTGGTTTCATCGAGTTAAAAAAAACCTCTAAAGATACTGAACATTGTCACAAACTATTACTTATCTGCACCTTCACATGAGAGATTATCAGTGTAAATATCAATCAGACCACTACTCCACAAGCCAGTCAACAAGTGAGCAGGCAGGTTGCAAATATCCCACACACCTAAAAGGTTACTGAAAGGCTACAAAAGCAGCTGTGAATCAGGCAGCTGCTAAACATCAGCCTTGGCCTTTATAAGGGAACCAGCCATGGGTCGTCGTTTCTCTCAGTGATGGAGTGGAAGTGGAACTAGAGAAGAAGTGGGACTGATGGCCACTTTGTTCAAATTGAAGCATTCACAATTCAGATTTTTTCAGCTATTAACAGCAGGAACATTGAACATTTATATTATGATTTATCAGGAACAATTCTATGGAGGACGGAACCTACCAAAATAAAAAAGAAATGTACGAAAAAAGAAATGACTCGATAAATAAATATGTCATTAAATGCATAATAATTTGATACAAATTATTTAATTAATTCAATTCTGTTTTAATTTGCTTCTTTATTTATTTATCTTTGTATTAATTCCCTTATTTATTTAGTCTTCTGTTTTATTTTCCCTTTTATTTATTAATGTATTTATTTGTATTATTTGTACATGTATTTATTCATTTATTATTATTTATTTATTTTTGCTTTTGTTTTTTATTTATTTTGTAATTATTTTCTATTATTTAATGTTTGTATTTATTTATGTATTTATGTATGTATTTATTTATTTCTGCACGACAAATTTCTGCAAATAAATACATAAATATAAAAAAGGGAAAATTAAACAGAAGAGTAAATAAATGAATACAAAGATAAATTATAAAAGAAGCAAATTAAAATAGAAATATCAATTTATGTCACACTTAATCAATTAATTAATGGCTACATTTAGTTAATATATATACTATATATATTTTAATGACATGTTTACTTATTTATCGAGTCATTTATGTATTTATTCATTAATTTTTGGCAGATTCTGTCCTCCATACAATCCACATATCACTAATGACACAAAACTTACAACGTCTGTGTAGCACTGAGTTCTTAAGTAAAACCATATGAGTCACACTATCTAAAAAAAGGTGACTTTTTAGGGCTCGCTAACAACTTCTGAAAATTAAGATAAAGAAAAAAATCTCCAGAAAGTAATTACAGCTGGATTGTCGGCACAGCGCTGTGTAACATTATAGAGAGATCTCCTTATAGTCTCTAGAAATAGGAAAGTCAAACATTATCTCTAACTAAAATAACTAAAGCATGATATTATAAAATACTGAGGAAAATATTACAAATCCCCATGAAGCCAAAAGACTTCAGTCTGAAGGCTTTACTCTGATAACATGGTGATTATACTGAGAGAACAAGAGCGATAGAAGAAGAAGACCTGAGAGAAAAAGAATAAGACGTAGGAATGAAAAGAATAAAGGACTGCATTAACGGCGTATAGAGAGATGGAGGGTATTATGTGTTTATGGAAGAACTTGTGGGAGGTGGTATGTATGTTAGGCTTTGTGTTTATCTGTTATTTACAGTAGCATTAACAATTTGACCTGGTTTCTTCCTTTCTTTCTTTTGAGGTTCGAGCCCCACAGGGTCTGAGACTGGATTGTTTTTGTTCAGGTTTCTTATCCTTATTATTCTCCTCCTGCTGTTTCACACTGTCCCCCTGGGAGCCAGGAGATTTGTGTATAACTACATATCTAATGATGTGCAAATGCTTCAAAACAAATGTTGCTCCTATTTGCCTAATGGTGGCGCTAAAAATAATGCAAGTATTACTGTGTACTACTTAAATACTGATATATCGTATCAACATTTTTATGGGTTTATCTTCAAGACAATAGTTTATTAATGTGGTTACTCTGTCTCAAAATTATTTGGAAATGGTTATTGATTTATATCCAATAAGGCTGTCAATAAATTACAAATATTTAATCATGATTAATCGCATAATTGTCCATAGTTAATCGTGATAAATCAGAAATTAATCACACATTTTTTCAAATTGTACCTTAAAGGGAGATTTGTCAAGTATTTAATACTCTTATCAACATGTGAGTGGACAAATATGCTACTTTATGCAAATGCATGTATATATTTATTATTGGAAATCAATTAACAACACAAAACAATGACAAATATTGTCCTTGTTTTAGCATAAAATAATATGCTCAAATCACAACATGCCAAACTGCAGCCAAACGGGCAACAACAGCTGTCAGTGTGTCAGTGTGCTGACTTGACTATGACTTGCCCCAAACTGCATGTGATTATCATAAAGTGGGCATGTCTGTAAAGGGGAGACTCGTGGGTACCCATAGAACCCATTTTCATTCACAAATCTTGAGGTCAGAGGTCAAGGGACCCCTTTGAAAATGGCAATGCCCGTTTTTCCTCGCCAAAATTTAATGTAAGTTTGGAGCGCTATTTAACCTCCTCCGCGACCAAGCTACTATGATATGGTTGGTACCAATGGATTCCTTAGGTTTTTTCTAGTTTTTCATATGATACTAGTATCTTCACTCTAGCTTTAAAACTAAAAAATGCAAGTTGCCTTAATGCATTAAAGAAATTAGTGGCGTTAAAACGAATTTGCTACGTCAAAATGATTCCACTCTTAGCATTAAGGCTTGCACAGGGGTACATCATTTTAAATACGTATAGATGTCTGGATAAGCAATATCCGGCCACTGTGTTGGACGGGTGAAGACTGAAGGGACATGGCGGCGATCAGCCTTAATTCATTAAGGTATAGCGAACCCTCAGATTCAGGCAAGATCGCAAAATAATTATTAAATGTGTATAAAACAAACATTTGTATAACAAGAGATGAATGCAAACAAACTTGTCCAAACTACAATCCAAGTATATGTCAAATTGAATTGAAGTCTATGGGATCTTTGGTTTTCTATCTATGCAAACTACCCGTAAGTACCGGTCTGATGTATTGGCACACAAATGTGTGTGCGTGGCTGTGTGTGTTTGTATATATATATACACAGTTTATGTCCAGAGAGTGTGTGCTCGAAGATAAAGCAATCGAATCGCCAGCCTTCAATGTATGTACAAATATTGACACAGTCCCGTCTCTCGTGTTGTCTGTGTGTGTATGTGTGTGTGTGTGTGTGTGTGTGTGTGTGTGTGTGTGTGTGTGTCTGTGTGTGCGTGTGTGTGTGCGTGTGCGTGTGTGTGTGAGAGTCAATACTTGAAGCTCAAAGAACACTCAAACTGGGAATAAGGAATTGTCCACACACTACCCAAAATGCATCAGGTCCAATTCCCGAGAGCTGGGAAATGTCCTGAGACTACTTTAAAAAAATCACGCTGATGAATCACGCTTCAGTTGACTTCATCCGTCATCATTTGTGCGTACGAGCCGAACTTAATGAAACTAAAACACAGCAGACCATCAGATACACAAAACAACACCTCAGGATCAATACACATTTAGACAGCCTGCGCGTAGTTACAGATGCGCATACACAGACATAATGCAAATGCACACGCAAACGGTTGAACACGAGCCAGACACACTCTCTCTCTCTCTCACACACACACACACTTAGCGTATTGATTGAGCTCCCTCTTAGCCATTTTCTCCACTAGCTGTTCGGGCAGAGTGAAAGCTTACAGCTGCAGTCTGGCCTCACTAAACCACCGCCATCTATCTACAGGTTAATGAGGCTCAACTAAGGGCTTTTTTCTTCTCTTTTCTACTGTGCTTAGCAGTAGTGTAGTCAGGACACAATTATAAAGAATATACCTCGATGTTGGAATAACTTGTGCTGTATTTAAATATGGTTATTCCTCATTGAAAAACAAAGAATGTAGGAGAGAGAGTACTCAACTTCCTTAACGTTCAAATTGTTTTTTATTGAAAGTAGGGCTGGGCGACATGGAGAAAATAAATATGATAATATTTTTGACCAAACAACCTCCATATCGATATTGCAATGTTATTGAAGGGCTGACCATTGGTGCTTTTACAAAATATTTACACAATGAGATTTTTCTAAAAAGGTCTGGAAAGTTCAGAAAATGATATCACTTTACTGTAATGCAGCCTTTAAAACCAGGAACAAAACAACACTTATGCCATATTACAATATCCAACATCTAAGACGATATCTAGTCTCATATCACGATATTGATATAATATCGATATATTGCCCAGCCCTAATTCAAAGGGATTTAAATTGAAGTTATGCGAATAAACTACTTTGTGTTAGCAAAATATAATTTTGGAACAGTGTAGTGCGGCCAGGAAGATTTCCTTTGTGACATCAAACAACATCTATATACCGTATTTCATCTGCAGAATATTCATAATGCCTTTATAATTTCTCCTAAATACTCATGCGTTGCATCTTAAGTATGCTAAACATATGGATACCGTTCATCTGAGATATTGGGACATGAACCTGGGTGATGATGTCAAAGGCTTCCAGAGCCAAGATCTGATGTTAAGTGCAGGTTAACCTCACTGTTCGTTCCTCTCTGTCTGTTTGTAGAGACGAGTCTAAACTAGCTGCAGCCCTTCCATTCGCCCACGGACTAGAGATATTTTAATCTGCAATAATCTATAGGGTTTAAGGGAAATTATGTTTGTTAAAGGTTGCTAAAAAAGAAGGTTGCCCACTGTCAACGTTTTTTTAGTTATTTACGTCATCACAAATCAATGTCACTGTGGTTTTCCTCTGGTTTGGTTCTGGTTTCACTTCAGCTGTCTATATGCAGAGCAGGTGTTCAGACTAAAAGAACACTATACTTAAAAAATACATTGATATGGGTGTGTTGCTGCAGGTACTGGAGAAAAGATATATGATCCAGTAGTCCAGTTTGATGTTTATCAGACGGCAAAAAAACATTTTAATACCACAAATGATATAACGCTGTACAGTTATCACAGTAACAATCTTTTTTTTCTCTGTCTCAATGACGGTGAGGTAGAAATACGCCACGTCCATGTTACAAAATGAACAGAATGTGACGTGATTGGCAGGGCCTTGATGGATTACATCACACTGGATTTGCCCCAAAATTGGAGTCAGGTTCAACTTTTTTTGTAACACCACTCTGGATCTTTCACTTTATAGGCCAGTAAATTGGCCTGGCCTGCCTGACTTATCCTGGCACAGTATAAAAGAGATACACAATGTAGTAGCAGTTGACAAGTCCAATGCATGACGGCAGACTAAACAAAACACTCCAAGTCTCTACTCACAGCTGAACTATGGCTCTATTGTAACAGTACTTGTACTGACAGAAATGTTCAAATTCTGCCTGCGTACATGACAAATTCAAACATGTCTAAGATGATATACAGATTAAAGTACATTTAATGCTATTGTTCATGTGCTTTAAGCAGCAGAACTTTCTAATGAGGGCTTGTGTGTTGTGCAGTTGCTGGCTTGCTTAGAGGTGTAGACTGGATGTGGGGAGCTTTGGGGAGGTATAGACAGGGGGCAAAAGTAGGCCGGTGCCGGAAGAGGGGACAGCAGCCGCCTGCCAAAACCCACTCACGAACACATTTCAACAGGAAAAAACATCTGCTAACATCAGGTCAACATAGAGTTAGTTACCTCCGCCAAGGAGGTTATGTTTTCGGTTTGGTTTGTTGGTTTCTTTGTACACGCATTAAGGTCTTTTCAGACATGGAGCGACACACCGTCTGAGCAGTTGCTTAGTTGCCATAATAACCTTTCAGAATATTGTCATTCAAGTGTTCTGGGAGAAAACTAGACTTCTGCACCTCCTCATGGCTCTGTTTTCAGGCTTTAAAAAATCTAGCCGTGTCGGGAGGCCAATCACAGGTCATTTCAGAGAGAGTGTTTGTATTGAGCGTTCCTATTGGCTGTGCTCCGGCAGGTGGGCAGTGCTTGGTATTTCCTCAAGGGATCTCAACATGGCTGCCGAGTCACAAACATTCTCATTTTACAGCTTAACTGTACACTTCAAGATGTTTCTGAAAACATCTGAGGCGACATTAACAGAATATTGATTCATGTTTGATCACCGCTGCCTAGTTTGACCTGTTGATCGGAGTTTGTGAGTGATTGACAGCTGCTCAGAGACAGCAAGGCTCCAGCTCAGCTCTGATTGCTTGTTTTCCTCCAGTCTGTGAAATCTTGCAGATGCAGTTAGGAGCACCGGAGGACACAGAGGCACTTGATTTTTTTTAGATTATCTGTCTCATGCACTACTGTCAGGATATAGTGACCGTTTTATAAAAATAACTTTTTTTAATCATATTTGCTCCATTTCTACCCACTGCAGCTTTAACACTGTTGTGCTTTAGGCAGCAGAGTTTTCTAATGAGGGCTTGTGTGTTGGTGTGTCGTGCAGTCGGGCATGCTTGGAAGTGTAGACTGGATGTGAGGAGTTTTGGGGAAGAGAACCTAAATTTGTAGCATTGTTAGCAATACTGAAGCTGGTAAAAGAGTGTAAAAACAATTCTTCTATAACAAATGTTACATGTTTTTTTGCTGTAAGCTGTTTTTCCTGATGTCAAATGTACAAATCACATGAGAATTTCTTTTCTTTTCAAGAGTAGATGCGGGATCTTAAGAGCAAATTCCACCCAGGAGGAGATGTTATAGGTCAACATTTAAAGGGAATGCTAATGGCTATCACATAGATGCCCCATGAACCCAGCATGGGAGGCTGCCAAGGACTCTGAGACGAAGACCACAGCTAGGCTGGTACACACACACACACACACACACAGACATATAGAGACATACTGCCAAAGCGAGAGAGGCTAAGAGAGACGGAGATACACAAGCTCACGCATTGACACAGAAAATAGATCACTGTGTCCTGCTGGCTTTCAGACAGACAAATTGTCTGTCTGAAGATAATAGAGCCTCAGAAGTGAGGATGAGAAGCCATCCGGAATTTCATCTATTCAAAAAAAAAAAAAAAAACAATAAGAGAAGATGCGGAAGAAGTCAGAAGGAAATAGTGAAGAAGACACCTCGACAGAGTAATAGAGATAGGAGAGACTCAGACAGAGAGGGGACATGTTAATTAGGGAGTAGCTTGATAACAAATGTATTAGCAGGCCTCTGGAGGAAGGCAGGGGAGAGGAAGAGGGGTGAGAGAGATAGGAAAAGGTTAACAGAAAGAGGAAAGAGAGGGGAGACAATGAAGAAGAAGGCAGAGAGAGAGAGAGACGCAGGATAATTAGGAAGTAGTTGATAAAGAGGTAATAAATGTCCTGGAGGGGAGCAGGAGTGACAGAGACTGAGGAGCAGTGGAGGAGAAAATGAGGACTGGGATCCTTTTGATGATAAACTTTGAGCAGCAAATGAAAAGTTATTACCACCTCTTATTTATTAACTTTGATGAACAGCACTTCAGTAGCGATGAAGTCAGGTCAGATATGATATTCTCCTGCTGGGAAATATGCAATGGAACCATAGACTGTATAAAATATGGATGAAGTCTCCTTCACCCATAGGAGCCATTGTGAAGCTCAAATCTTGGCAGTGATGACACAGCCTATCTCAACCCGGCTAAGTAACTTTAAGCCTTAATATAACTTAAACGAGTGAGTTCTATAAAAATTCACCCCGTGTATAGTTTTCATGAATGGGGATATTAGCTATAGAGACCAAAACTTTTTTTTTGTACCAGGCTGTAAGGATGTTTATTTCTGCTGTAGAGTTGGGCATTTTAACATGGGGCTCTATGGAGATTGACTCCCTTTTGGAGGCAGCCTCAAGTGGCCATTTGACGAACTGCAGTTTTTGGCACCTCTGTGATATTAATATGTTAACGCAAAATCGCTTTAACACCACTGATTTCCTTAACGCATTAGATCTGTAGGAGGTTGTAGCGGAGTCAGTTTTAAACCTAGAGTGAAGATACTGGCATCATAAAACTAGAAAACCTAAGGAATCCATTGGTACCAACCATGTCATACTAGCTTGTCGCGAAGGAGGATAAATAACGCTCCAAACTCCACTAAATTTTGGCGAGGAAAAACTGTCAAGGCCATTTGCAAAGGGCCATCTCTGACCTCAAGATATGTGAATGTAAATGGGTTCTATGGGTACCCACGAGTCTCCCCTTTACAGACATGTTCCTTTATGATAATCACATGCAGTTTGGGGCAAGTCATAGTCAAGTCAGCACACTGACACACTGACAGCTGTTGTTGCCTGTTGGTCTGCAGTTTGTCATGTTGTGATTTGAGCATATTTTTTATGCTAAATGCAGTACCTGTGAGGGTTTCTGGACAATATTTGTCATTGTTTTGTGTTGTTAATTGATTTCCAATAATAAATATATACATATATTAGCATAAAGCAAGCATATTTGCCAAGCAATTTGAGTATTAAATACTTGACAAATCTCCCTTGAAGGTACATTTTGAACAGATAAAAAATGTGTGATTAATTTGTGATTATTCTCGATTAAATATTTAATTCATTGACAGCGCTATTACAAACGTGTGTTGTGATAAATAAAAAACAAATGCAATTCGTAACTTAATTCACAATGCAATTTTGTTGAATGGGAACCATTTTTAGGAGACAGGGCTGTAAAATAAGGTGCAAAATGCACTTTTACAATCATAATTTTAGCATGCAAAATTATAATGTGTTGTGAATTGTTTAGCACAATTGATCATACAAAACCGTTCTCCAATTCATCTTTCAGTGCCAGTATCATGAAACATTTTCTACCAACACACTAAATGTTGCCACTGTGATATTTTATAAAAAAGTTACTTTTTTTTTGCACTTACTGTGCATTAATCCAATATTATGCTTTATTCATTTAAGACATTTCCTTTAAGATGTTAAATCTAAATATTAATATTCCTGTTCATTCCCAAGTCCCAAAACCATTTACTACTACTAATCCCTTTGGCTCTTCCCTTCTCCGGATAGCCCAAGGGACACACACACACACTAAGCTGGTCTTTGGGGATCCGGGTCCTCTCCTTCAGGGGAAATAAGAACCACTGAAATTTCTTCCTTTCACCGCTTAGTAGTCCTGCTTAGTTGAATGTAGTGAACATAAAGAAACAAAATGGATTATCATAGTGCAAGATAATACATTACCTTATCATCTTGCACTACATAATGAAACAATGCAACCTACTGTAGGTCTTACAGCATCTTTTAAGGTTTCATGTGGGGGTTTTTCTCCATCTTTGGCAGTTCCCATGGATCACCTGTCAATCAAACAGCTTCTGCACTGCACTTTCCAGATATCACCCGTCAATCAAAAGTGTATGTGGGTCTTTCCTCTTCAGTTTCTCTGTTGGTGGAGTTTGAGTTTCTGTAGGTGGCACTGTTTTCTGTGTTTGTCCAGCTTTGACGCTCATGTTAATCAACCATTTCCTCTCTTTAAAAGGCACATGATTTTTTTCAGGTTACCTGCTTCATGTACTATACTGTCAGGATATAGTGACTGTTTTATAAAAATAACTTTTTTTAATCATATTTGCTCCAATCTCGCCCTCTTCAGCTTTGAACTGAACAGCCAATCAGAGTGATTTCTCTCACCGACAGATTCAAAATACTGAATAGGCCGGAAAATACTCCTCCATGGGTAGACTAAAGCCGACGGTGCGGGACACACCGAAAGAACTTGTCCGACAGATGCTCACCGACAGCCCCAAACTGTCCGACGGCTGACCGTCTGCTTGGTGTATCAGGGCCTTAAGACAAACTAATGGGAGACATCAAACACGCCACTTCCTCAGCTACACATGTGGATTTCCCTGAAAAGGCTTATCTGCATGACCTGCAGTGTTAACAGTAGTAAATATAAAGTTTTGATAAACTGTTAGCCAATTAAAAAAAAGCTGCTGCGTTATAGAAATCAGTGAAAGAGAATAATAAAACAGACAGTTGTTATATAAAAATGCTGCAGATAATTGCCTGACATTCCTTTTTAAAATGACTAATTTACCGTCCCCACAGCAGCAAGTTGAAGCGGCTGACTTTGCAGTGTACAGTCCTGTCTGCGCTCAAAAATTAAAACATCAAAATGTTGCGGTAAAACATCTCTTTGTGGCGAGTAGGGCATAGCGGTCCCGTGTCAAAAATGCAGGTGTTGTGCTTTGATAAGAGCATCATTAGGCAGTGTGTTAGCAAATGTCTTCAAGGTTCTCGTGTTAACACTGTAGACCAATTACAGTCAAACACACACTCTCTCCCTCCCTCTCTCTCTCTGCATTTACTCTCTCTGCGCTTCTCCGGGTCTCGCTGCCTCTTTATACCCAGTGTAAATAATGTAATTTGTCACAGACAGGCCTCCGTGTAGGAGATGACCTTTCGAAACCTCACAGTAAATTGGCCTCGGCTAGAAAAGCTACGTCATTAGCCCTCTCTGTCTCTGTCTCGCTCGCACTTCCTCAACTCATCTCCCCAGCTTTCAAATTCAGTTTGGTTATTTCTGTTTAATTTGAAATTCAGTGTTTAATCTACTGTCCTTGGAGGCTAACTAGCTCTAGCTCTCTGTCTCTTTTCTTTCTCTCAAATGTGCCGCAGTCACACACACACACACACACACACACACACAAACCCAATCGTAAAGCCGTGCCCTTTAATTTAACCGGGTTTTTGATACTCTGATGTGACTAAAGTGTTTTTATTGAAACACTCTCAACTGCTTAGTGAGCCCTGTCTCTTTTCATTTTTGTTACCAATTTATCTGATTTGTTTTTGTGTCAGATTGATGACTGTGTATTTAGATACGTATCAGATCATCTGAGAGGGAGAGATACACACCACCAGCTAAGATAACGCTACCGTTATGGCTACATCTACATGGCTACATACAAAGGTAACATACAAGCACACGGAATATTATCTTTAATAGAGTGCTACAGGAATGAGTCCTAAAACCCGGAAATGAGTTAGCGTTTGAGCACGTCCGCTTCCCTCGTCTGGAAGTCAGACCTGAAGAGATTCTAACATTTTGTTTTATGACATTAAAATACACTGTTGAATTTTGAAGCCTTTATGTGTCTTAAAAAAGGCGGTTGCTAACAAGTGGCTAAATGAGACTACAAGACATCCTCACGCAGACTCGTCCACCTTTACAGCCTCGTTGTGTATACTCACGTTCATGCGACCGTGGTGTAGTTCGTTTATAGTTTATAATATTTGCATTCACACTTCAAAAATCATAAAGGTGGTGTTCATTTGTGAAGATTATCTTGCTGAATAAAACGTGTAAGTATAATAAACGTGTGTTTGCCACAGATCTTATTTTCTGCAATAATCCAAAAAGCCAATGGAAAATCCCATTTTTAGCACGCACAGTTTAATGTAAACTAAATCTTCTCTCGTGTGCCAAGTTTGTAGGAGAACGATGGTGTGCCGACGCGAGAATGTGAATGGCCCTATCTAGAGCTAGTGTTTGGTTTGATCTGTTTGGGGCTAGAAACATGGCTCATTCTAAGGTAACAAAAACACAACAACTCTTATTTTCAGGTGAAGAAAACATACTTATTGATTTTATATTCCATTTCTGCCGATATATCCCTCCTAAATGTTGCACAGTGTTCCTATAAAGTAATGGTCAAGTAATCAAAAACATCGTTTCCTGTTTCCTGCCGATAGAAACCAGCCAGCATCAGCTTCATGTCGGTATCTTTCTCTTCAGTTCTTTCCCCTCCAAACGGAGCATGGTAAAATGTAATTGTTAATGCAAATTGTAACTATAACCTATAAGATGGATTCTTAACAATTAACTTCAAATATAACAAATGTGTCTATTAGTGAACAACATCATCCTTTAATATTTCAAAAACATGGAAAACTGTAATTGCCGTAATTTAGTAGATATTGTTTTTTAGATTTAGTTTGAATTATTTTACAATTTACAGGTTTAGATGAGACAATAATTTAAAGAAATAAAGAGGCAAAGCATCTTTAAATAAACAAAAAGCCAATTAAATAAACACCATGTCATTTTACAATAATTGCAGATTGTATACTCCCCCCAGGTTGGTAGAACTTCAAACTTCCCAGAAATAAACATGGAGGACGTGACTTCAGTGCCCTCAGTGGTAGCTGCGCCTGCAGGTGCCTAACCTGCGCAAGCTGTGTGTAAATTACACGCGACTTCTCAGAGGTCTGCCAAACAGGCTGGTGTGATGAAAGGAGGAGGATGCTTTTCCCTTTGCAATCTGAATTCATTTATTTATTTAAAAATAATCAGGGCTGTCAAAGTTAACGCGATAGTAGCGTGTTAACGCAAATTTGTTTTAGCGCCACTAATTTCTTTAACGCATTAACATAACTTGTGATTTTTAGGGTTGTAGCGGGCTCAGTTTTAAAGCTAGAGGGAAGATACTGGCATCATATAAAGCTAGACCTGCACGTTTGCCAAAGCAGACCTGTGCAGGGTTCATGTGGTAACATCACAGCATGTTGGTGTTTTCACCATAATGCACCTGCTAACCCATTCAAGTTCAGAAGGCTGAAACATCCCTCTAACAGACAGCTAGACAGGCTTCCAATATGTCTGTATGTCTGTAAAGCAAGAATTCAGTCGGCTTACTGACACTTTAAAATACTCACACACACACACACACACACACACACATTTATATAGATATACAGCCACAAAGTAGGTATCAGCAATATCAACTGCCAACTACAGCAGAGGGGAGCGAACTACAAGAGCACTGGGTTCAAGGCAGGGTGTGTGTGTGTGTGTGTGTGTGTGTGTGTGTGTGTGTGTGTGTGTGTGTGTGTGCGTGAAAAAGAAAGAAAGAGAGTGCATGCGAGTGTGTGTTTTTGTGTGCATGCGTTATCATTCCTCAGCACCATGCTCCTCTTGGCAGATGGCTCTGCCAACCTCGGGGCCTGGGGTGTGTGTGTGTGTGTGTGTGTGTATTGTCTTGGTATCTTGGGGGCACGAGGGCAGAAGCTACCTGGTGTTGACTGCCAAGACTCTCGCTCTCTCTTTCTCTAAACCCTCCAACACACACACACACACTCAGTCCTGCTGATATGCCTCGCCCGGTCACGACATTTATTATGTATGCCACTGAATTAATACCGCAGCAGCGGTTTAAAACTGCTTTTGAATGATAGTAAAGATGATAGTGATAGTGATTATGGTTTGGATTACCAAGCTCATTAGTGTTACAAGTAGCTGTAAGAGTAGCAGTAGTAGGAAACTTGCACTGGCCAATAACTCTAGCCAATTAGACTGTTATCAGGCCATTAAATAGGCGTTATCAGTTGCTGTAAGCACCAAAGATGTGGGTCAATAGGGGGCCTACTACACCCAATATTAGGTTTTATCATCTATTCACATGGTAGATCACTAAGAGAAGGTATAAAAGAACACAACAGCTCTAATGCTGTGTTCACACCAAGAGTGAAGCAAACCTTTTGCGTGTTACGATTACATAAGTCAATGTAAAGAGGCAAATAGATGCAAATTTGCGCCATGTGACTCGAATGGCTGACTGTCTATGGTATAAACAACAACGTTGCTGCCGTATTGATGACTTTATCTTGAGTGTTCATGAAGCAGCTGCAAAGCCTGGCACTGATCGATCCAAACTCCATTCAGAAAACAAGCAATTTACAAGTTGTTTGATTGTTGTCTAGCGGACGGGACAGACCTGACAAAGCCTGAATTCAGACTTTTTACAAATCAACATCATCATGTTGTTATATCGGCATACTTTTGATCCATTTGCAACAACATTGCTGCCATATTTATGCCTAGATGATGTTATGTTGAGTGTTGATGGAGCAGCTACAATGCTAGCTTAGCCTGGCACTGATCGATCCAAACTCCATTCAGAAAACAAGCATTTTAAGAGTTGTTTGCTCGTCGTCTTGCGGACAGACCTGACAACGCATGAATTCAGACTTTTTACAAATTAACAATATTATGTAGTTATTTCTGCATCATTTTTATCTGCTTATTGCAAATAAATCAAAGTACAATCTGTTTATTTTGGGTTCATACCGCTGTAGCGTCATGTGTGTTTGTTAGATACAGTCAGTGCAATGGCACTGTATGAGAATACAGCTCGCTGTCGGGTGATGTTATGAACCAAGACACTACAGTGTTTGGTTTTCTGACATATCTGGGACTTCCACCACATGTATAAATCAGCAACAGTGGTTATTTCTTTTATGGTTGAGGCAGAAATGGCTATCTATGGAGACAAGCTCCTTCTCCTCTCTGGTGCATCTAGCGCAAAATGAACACAAATGATCCCTGTGGTCCAACTCGTGAGAGTAAAGTGAGGCAAAAATTTGCTTCGCTCTTGGTCTGAACACAGCATAACGACGACAGAAGCAGAAGCGGAAGTCAGGCGCTGTAGTATAGACTGCTTGAAACGAGGTGTAGTTGTCTTTGTGTTCATAAGCGTTAAGTTTTACTTTGAAACAGTTATTCTAAGCCAAAACATGATCTTTTCCCCTGTGGTTTTGTTGCCTAAACCTAAACAAGTCGTTTTTTATTTGTGTTCAAAAGTAAGGTTTCATTCAGTTTTACATGTTAGAAAGTGTTGCTTTAAAGTTTCGCTTCCACTTTTACAACGTAGTAGGTCTTAACTGACCTACATCTACTGTATCTATGGTGCTTATAGCAACCCCTATTTAATGGCCCAACAACAGTCAATAACTCAACGTTACCATAGAGAATCACATCATATCATCATGACACAATTCTGCTCCAGAGCAAACACTGCACTTCATTAACTCTTTAAACTAATTACTGATTCAAATTCCACAACAAATTAGGGAACACTACTTCAAGCAAATACTTGATTAACTAATTAAACTAATACTTAATTAGCTTTAACAACAAATTAGAGAATGTAATTTCAAGCAGGCTCTTCATTAACTAATTTGACCCGTTCCTAATTCAATTCTTGCAGCAAATTAATGAATATTATCTGAGGCAAACAGTGTACCAATTAAATCAATTCATTACTAAATAAACAAAAACAACAAAAAATACACATTTCATATTACCATTTTGGGATGAGCAACAATTTCCAACTACATGCTGATACATATCTGCTGGATATTACAATTTCTGGTTATTTTCACATCACTTTTGTCTTTCTTTGTTTCTTTCTTTCTTTGAATGTAGTTGAAAAAAAACTCTGCAATAGCTCACCCTCCTCTTATCTCTCCACTGTGTATTCTCTGATAAAGAAAAGAACCCCAAAAGTAATCTTTAAAAAAAAAAAGACATAAAAAGCACTCTGGAGCAATAACTACACAGATAACTATGGGTATTAAAAGGTGGGAAACTCTGCCAATATTAGAACAGCAGCTACAACAGTGATCTGATCCCATGGGGAAGATCTGCTACAGTTATGTGCGCTATTCTACTTTATAGTCTAATTAGTAGTTACAAGGCTTTTAGTCACATCTATTGACAAGGCGATTGTGTTTTTGCACACCATTAACCGGAAATAATATCTCAACACTCCGTTTCTGCCTGTTTGGTAAGCTGGCAGCTTAAATGTGAAATGTTTTAAAACAGCTTTTGATGCGTGGAGCACTCAATTCTATAAGTCTGTTTTAATAAAGATATCGCAGCTCAGAGAGACGTACCTCAGTGTAAGCACTTCAGCTGCACTCATGAGTGACTTTTTATTGCACCTCATTGAGCCACTGAGTGCCTGTTGGGTCTTATCATCTGATGTTTGTCAAGTTGATTTGCTGTGTGTGAATGTTGTTTTTTCAATTATGTTTTTTTATGTGTTTGAAATTTAATTTATCAAAATTTACATACTAATAAATAAACGCAAGCAAAATCAACTGTTTTTCATTGATGATGATGATGAAAGATGATTTTTTTTTTTTAGTCAACAATTACATAGTAATCTTGTTTATGTGAAGATTTAATGTAAATCCTTATCCAAGTCAATAAATAAAGTAGAAGTTTGAATTCTGGGGATAGTGCTGTTATAGCTAATAGTTGTATATTGCATTCTACTGAGCTCTGTGGCCTCTTGGCTAATTATCCATAACATGTAGGGGGAAATTGGAGTGTGCAATAATCATGGGAGTCTCAAAAGTTAATTTAGGGAAAGCATGGTGACATCCTCAGCCAATGCTAGAGTGAATGTCGCTAATAAGGAAATGCTTTCTTAAAATTTGAAAGACTACAAACATGGTGTCAATATCCACGTTATGAGGATTCCTGAAGGAGCAAAGGGGGTGCGTGGTCCAATCAAGTTCTTTCAGAGCTGGTTTCCAGAGTTTCTCCACCTGCAGACTAAAGGCCGCACCCCGCCTGCAAATATTAAATGTCTAGGGCTTTTATTGTGAAAAGGTAAGAACGGAAGGAGTGGATCTGGTCAGCGCTGTCTTTGTCAAGGTTGAAAGAAGTAATAAAGTTTGCTGTCCTGGTCCTGGACTACAGAGCCTCCGTATTGTTGTTTCATAAATGTAGGCGCAACTCAACCCCTATATGAGCATCCAGAGCATTAATATAGCAGCAAACTATATGCTATATAAAGTTATAGAGGAGCAATGTCTACCTGAGCGGAGAATGAAGTCACTCTCCCTCTGTGTGTGTTGTAATCCAAGCCAAACATGTGTGCTTTTAGTACATGTGAGCGTGCCCCACTGGTTAGCTCACGGCCGCCGTTCTGCACTGCTTTCATACGGCGGTTCCAGCTGATAACGCCGTCCCGACCAATGGCGCCGTTGCGGAAGTGTAACACCCACTCTCCCTCCCCCCCAGGTTAACACCGTTAGCTCTGTCAGCAATGTTGTCCTTGTTTTCACTGTTAGCTGCGAGCCGCGCCATGTTGAGAGCCGTGCGGAGGCAATAGAAATGCTCCCAATCTCACATTTAGCACCTTTAAATTAGGTTACATTAAGCTGCAGCAGGTAAATCACACCTGTGCCCTTGGCCAGCGATTATTAGATTTCATCATTTCTGCAACAAAGGGGCACGTAACATTTGACAAGGTGAAGTCGATGCTCTGGGAACGTGGCATACAACAGAGCATATGCATTACCGTATCCTGCTGAGGTGCAAATTATGGCTGATGAAGCCTCCCAAGACCTTCGACACCCCAGAAGAAGTCGCAGAATTCAAGTGTACCACGGACTAGACAGATGGCAGACTGCATGTTTCTGGACATTTCCAACACTCAGTTAGTCTTAAATGATTTATTCCTTAATATAGTTTGTTTGTGTACATGCTCAACATGGTTCTACTCTGGGCGGGGAATTATTGTAAGACTTTGCAACAGATCGATCCCTAGGCTGAGGTATAATACTGTAACAATGTTTGTGTTGGTGTATGTATCATAATAATATGCCAGGTAGTCTTTGCAGCCAAGAGCTACAGTTGCCGTTTACACTGATTAATTGTATCAAAGATAACTTGGTATGCAATTTAATATCACTTATACAAGGTTATTTTACATCTGTTGAAGGAATGTTAAAGGAAATCCAAGCACTTTGTTCATTTGTCTATGAATACGGTGATAAGCCAGGAACATATCTGACTAAACTTTTGAAAAAAAGTGTCTATTTGTAGTGTTAAGTGAGTTGAATTAGTTCAGGATGTCGACACTTTAAATATTTAAAGATATTTAAAGAATTTATAGATATTACTGATATTTTCAGTCCCCTTTCAACTCATTTATTGTCTTCTACAACAATGACAAATGATGCTTCCGAGTTAATAGAGACCTTTGCTTGATTAGATCTTCTTACTAAGGAACAGAAGTCAATTTTAAAAGCTTTCCATTACTATTGATGAAGCTAAGAGTAAAGCCCCCTGGATCAGATGAGCGTATAGCAATGACTTTGATAAAGAGTTTAATGAAATTCTCTGTATAATCACTAGTTTCTTCTCATCTTTAAGGGACGCCAATATTCCCTTTCCCCCTTTTTTTTTTTCCAGAGTCAAAAAATATGTTGTGAAGTGAAGGTGAGTGGAGAGGGACCGCGCTCTCCTTACATCTCAGTTGGGCAGAATTTCACTGATAAAGATAAATGTTCTGCTGAGGATTTCATATCCCATCCAGATGGTTGATATTTCATTTTCTTTTAAGACACTTAAGAAACTGAACAGATGGCTTTGCTCTTTATATGGAGCAAGTGCAAACCTTGAAATGTCTAAACTCTCAGCCATAGATAGGGCTCTAGATTTTAAAACAGTTGACCTCTGTCTTATACCAGTTCAGAAACAACCAATTTGTATACCTTAATTATCATAACGGTTATATTTGCATGATGTGATAATATAATTAGGTGTGTAAATCACTTTTTAATCAAAAGAATAAAAATAGACCTCCTGTTGTTGGAGGTCTGGTTGCTGCTCAACGCTGGTGAGCGGCTTGTTAATAAAATGAGAATAGCTGGTCCACCTTATCAGCCCACCTTAAGTGACAGTGAAACAGACATACCATGGGAATTTCAAAATAAAGGCGTATCTTAAAGATGATTTATATGTATTGATGTTTTCACTTTGCATCGACGATATTGAATTGCTGATCGTTCAATTGAATTCATTGCACCCATAATTATAAGTGGATTGTTTGCTGAACAATTAGCTCAAAGGCTCCATCTCCTTAAATATGACTTCTTACGATCCTTGAAATTGAGCCATTTTATTATCTCCTCAACTACTTTGATGACTGACGGCACTGTTTCAGTTATTCTACTTCTACTTTTTCTATAGATATCTTTCGCTCAGGATAGTAAAAGATGTGGGAAAAGCAACTGTCAGCAGTAAGTGTATATGACATGAGGAAGATATCTGTGAGAATGAACCGCGTGTAATAAAAGTCGAGGGATTCAGTTGAGAACTGCTCAAATCCTTCACATCTCCTCTTGAGATACGTTAGACGCTTTCTTAATCCTAATATGTCACAGATGTGGTACTTGAGCTCATTGTTTACAGTCTTGTGTCATGTTGTAGTGATACTGGATCCTAAATCCTAAAAGAAACTGAGAAAACATTTTAAGTTGATTTGGAGATCCTATCTCATTATTAGTTCCTTAAAATGTATAAACAGCTGGAAAGACACATCTGTAAGACATTACGTCCTTTGCAGTCTCAGTCTGCAGTCCTCACAATTACTCTTTGGCCCAGATTTATATAAATACTTCTGGAACACATCAAACCCACATGAAACTGGTGACTTTTTAAAAGATCTGGAAACACTTTCTTAAAGCTGCATGCTCTAATCAATGTTTTATATTAACAATGTATTAAATGACTTTATTACAAGACTGTGTTGAATACTCGATTCTGATTGGTCAATCACGCAGTCTGCGGTCTGTAATTTCTGTATAACAGACTGTTGCTATGTATCACAGACCGTTGCTACAGTGTCGGACTCCGGCGGACCGTTTTTTTTTGTGTTAAAATATAGATTTCTTCAGTAAGTAGCCGTGTAATAAGCGGGATAATGTACAGCTAGTCGTTCATTGTTGTGAAAGAATCCTCTTCAGGGTGATGAAAGACTGTGTGAAAATGTTCAATTGTAGTGACAAACCCACAGAGAATTACGGGGCTCCAGACTAACTTTTTACCTTGGTTGCATTGGTGCGTCTAGCTTTTTCATTTAGCTGCATCAGCACAGAATTTAGGTGACCTCAAATTTCCTCTCCGCGAAGATGTTGTATCAGGATCAGGCATGTTACCGGGGACTGGGGAGAAACGGTGATGGAGCGTTTATCTCCGCCGATGATGTCGGGTCTGGGCTGGGCCTTTCAGGGACAGGTGTAACGAGCAGCGCACCATTTTTCTTGACGAAAAAAAAAATCAATAGTTTTCTACATTTTGAATTACCGGTATGTTGTAAGGTTGTGACGTCGCTCGAGGAGGAGGACAGGGAAGAATATCAAGGTCAGAGCCAGTGCGACCAATGAAAATATTTAGTCGCACTTGACAGATTTTTGGTCGCAGGTCGCACTCTGGAGCCATGAATTATCACCCAATTCTGCCGTTTCCTTCAGCTCTATGCAGCGTTTTAGTGTCTTTCAGCTCATTGTTTTGGCTTTATTGCCCAAATGTTTCCTTTTTAGCAACAGAAAGCTCTAAAAACACACTGTACACTGTACCTGTCCAGCACCAAACCAGTTGAGTTATTGTGATAGTTAGCGACTGGCTGGCCAACATATTGATGCATTTAGCGGCTAAAATATTTTTTTTTTCTGGAGTTGGAAGAGACTAAAAAATAGCTAAAAGGAGAAATGTTCCAAATGAATGCCAAAGTTGCTCCATGTCTTGCTTGACGTGTTCATTTTTCTTTTTGAGATGATAACATGTTAGTTTTTACATATTGTTTCTTGTTTTACAGCTGGGTTTCTCCATATTAGTGCTGAAACAATTATTCTATTTATCGATTAGTCAATCTACAATATTAATCTCAATTGACTGATTGATCATTTAAGTAATCTAATGCACAAAAACATAAAAACAAATCCCCGGTTCCAGCTTCTTAAATATGAGGAATTGTATAATCTGAAAAATGCTTTGTTTTTGGATTGTTGGTCGGACAAAACAAGCAATCTGAAGATGTCATTGAGGGCTCTGGGAAATTTTGATTACATTTTACATTTTTACTTTAACTTATTTTTTTCAAAGATTTATTGTGTAATCGGAAAAACAATTGTCAGATTAAACAATAATGAAACAAATTGTTATTTGCAACGCTCCCAATTACTTTAAATAATCAAGGCTTCAGAACCACGGACAGCGACTGCTTCCTCCCACATGGACTCTAGGTGATCTCGCTGGTCTCCCAAGCTTCTTCACTCCGGTTCACTCCTGCTGACTGAGCTCCCATTTTACAGCCCTGAGGGATAACTGTCCCGCCAGTATGGGATAAAAAAGGATTTCTTCCAGATAGAAAGCTTCCTTTGGTGTTATCTGCTGTTAGTTTTTGGAGCATTTGTGTGTGAATTCTTGGCAGTTTGGGACGAGACACAGCTTCCTTTCACAGCCTCTGAGCTGCTGATGATGCCGACGTGAAGTATCATCAAGTGGAGCTGGCTTGGCGAGCCGAGGCCCATCACACGGCGAGGGTGGATGTTTCAGCGTGATGAATGATTTCTCTGCGTATTGAGCTCACACGTGTGACTGAGCTGATTGAGAGCTCGGGAGGATTGACGGGCAGATTGAATATTGGACTGTGAGACTGAGCGTTGAATGCATTGACTGTAAATTGACTCTGTCACCACTTTTTTCCTGCAGACCCCATCTTCTCTACTTCTGAGCTTATCCCCCAGACTTCGCTCTTTATGGTCTGAAACAGCACTGCAACTGCAAAAATGTTGAAGCTAGGGCTGTCAAATTTAACGTGATAATCACGCCCTAACTCAAATTCGTTTTAACACCACCAATTTCTTTAACACATTAACGCAACTTGCGTTGTAGTTTTAAAGCTAGAGTGAAGATAATGTTATCATATGAAACTAGGAAACCTGAGGAATCCATTGGTACCAACTAAGGATGATAATGTTGATTTTTTTTTAACCAACAACCGATAACCGACCCTCATTAACCGTTTCACTGACAAGATTAGTGCGTCGCATGCAGCGGCGCGCCTTGTGCAGTGTATGAGCACAACAGACAACTGAGTCCCCAGTTCACCCGTTCGAGAGTTAGCAGCCACGGTGCTGCGTGTACTGTCAAGGACACATGCAGCCACTTTCCCAGTAAGTCTCCCCCACACCATTCAGTTTTGCTCAGCTTTTTATTTGACTTTTAATATTTCTTTTATCCATTTAACCGATAATTAACGGTTAATCGGTTAAAATTCTTAATGTCAGTTAACAGTGAAACGGTTAATTATTAACATCCCTAGTACAAACCATGTCATTTCAGCTTGTCGTGAAGAAGGCTAAATAACGCTCCAAACTCACACTAAATTTTGGCGAGGAAAAACTGGCATGGCCATTTTTAAAGGGATCCCTTGACCTCTGACCTCAAGATATGTGAATGAAAATGGGTTCTATGGATACCCATGAGTCTCCCCTCTGTTGTTGCCTGTTGGGCTTGAATTTGCCATGTTATGATTGGAGCCTATTTTTCATGCTAAATGCAGTACCTGTGAGGGTTTCTGGACAATATCTGTCATTGTTTTGTTAATTGATTTCCAATCATAAATATACATACATTTGCATAAAGCGAGCATATTTGTCCACTCCCATGTTGATAAGAGTATTAAATACTTGACAAATCTCCCTTTAAGGTACATTTTGAACAGATAAAACATGTGCCATTAATTTGTGATTAATAACGATTAACTATGGACAATCATGCGATTAATCACAGTTAAATATTTTGATCGATTGACAGCCCTAGTTGAAGCCGATTTTTACATTTTAAAGCAGCAGCATAAAAAGAAAAATAATTCAAACAATTTAAGGATTCAATGAGACCCTGTCATAATAATAATAATAATAATAATAGTCAAATTGTCTTCCCACAGATGTGAACTTTTAAAGCTCCAAAACACGCAGCTGGAATCGTATAATTCTATGTCGACGATATGTGTAATCAATTCCCTAATTAACTACTTAAATGGTTCAACCAATCACCATCAGTGTCAATTAACAGTCAAAGCGATCTCCCCCAGATTCCACTGCCATGATTAGCTGGCTACATGATGGGCAATTACAGCGAGGAGCATGCAACATTCAATGAAAGCCCTATTACAATTATACAAAGCCCTCAGATCTCCGAGCGAGAGAATGAAACAAGGAGCGAGACGGGAGGAGGAGGAGGAGGAGGGGAGGAGGGAGAAAGAGCAACAAAGAGGAGCGGAGATGAAAGGGTATTTCTTCAGGAGGAGGAGGAGGAGGAGACCTACAGTGTTGGATTCGTTCAGATTTAACAAAGACGAGGGGAGCTTCAAGATTGTTTTCTCTCTCTCTATCGTTTTTTTTTTTTTCCTTAAAGGGAAAATCCACTGTCAAACAGGAGCCGCACATCAATGGCGAGTGACAGACTTTTAACTCCAATCTGACTGATTTTCATGGTCTCTATTGAAGGTGTGTGTCAGCTTTTATGCCTGTAAAATCCATTGTAAAATTGGAGAAAAATATTTTTTGACATTTTTTTACTCTCTCTCTCTCTCCCTTTCTATCTCTATCTATCTATCTCTATGTATATCTCTCTCCATTCTCCCAGTTGGAGGTGTTCTCCTCCTTATAATCTTGGACAGTTGAGTCCATTTTGACATTTATTAGCACTGAGACGTCAGCTACATCAAAGCAGTTTTCCAGAGCTGCTGGTAAAAAGACACTGGTTAGGAGCAGCAGCATCATGTGCAGCACTGGCTCCATTTCCAACCAAGTATATTTAATTGTGTGGTTGAATTTATTTGGGCTCAATACGCTTGAAATGAACTGATTCGTACGAGTCAACCACGTTCAAAGGCAAAGGTGTTCATACCAGTTCACAATGGCCACGCTCAAAGACGCTGCAGTGATATTCTTCACGTCTTTCGCGAGTCTTTGTAGTCTCGGCACAATGGGTCGTACAAACGGGGTTAACAGTGCTCACCTTCAGACCTTGAGAGCTTTTGTGGCGTGGCACTTGTTTGCACATATGAAACATGACAGAGTAAGTCAAAGAGTCTGCCTTGAGTAAGAAGTTAAAGCCCTGCCAATTTTCCCACGTCTGCATACCTGCGTGCCAACTGCTGCTTGAAACTCAGACTTAACACAAAAAAAAAGCAAAGATTTGGAAAAAATTAATATAATTCTCTGTAGCTGAATACAGTTTTTCCTTCTTTCCTATTGCGTTAATCATCTTGTGACACCTAAGAGTTATCTTGTCTTGACTAGAGCTGTAAATCGATTAAAATATTTAATAACGATCAATCGAATGATGGTCCATAGTTAATTGTGATTGATCGCAAATTAATCGCCCACTTTTTATCTGTTCAAAATGCACCTTAAAGGGAGATTTTGTCAAGTATTTAATATTCAAATATGCTTGCTTTGTGCAAATGTATGTATATATCTATTGTTAAAAATCAACTAACAACACAAAACAATGACAGATATTGTCCAGAAACCCTCACAGGTACTGCATTTAGCATAAAAAATATGCTCAAATCATAACATGACAAACTGCAGCCCAACAGGCAACAACAGCTGTCAGTGTGTCAGTGTGCTGACTTGACTATGACTTGCCCCAAACTGCATGTGATTATCATAATGTGGGCATGTCTGTAAAGGGGAGACTCGTGGGTACCCATAGAACCCATTTACATTCACATATCTTAAGGTCAGAGGTCAAGGGACCCCTAGTTTGACATGGTTGGTACCAATGGATTCCTTAGGTTTTCTAGTTTCATATGATGCCAGTATCTTCACTCTAGCTTTATATATATATATACATTTTGAACAGATAATAAATGTGCTATAATTTTCAAATATTATATATATATAGTATATATTTATGTTTCTACAGTAGCCCAGAACGTACAAACTAAACTCTGGCTCTAGATAGGGCCCTTCGCGTTTTCACATCGGCCACCTAGCTCTCCCACACGCTTGGCACACAGGAGAAGTTTCAGCTGGTTGCAATCTGCAAATTCACTGCTAGATGCCGCCAGATCCAACACACTGCACCTTTAAAGAGATAGATACCATGGCATGAACAGTATGACAAAATCTATGAAAATGTTCCGGTAAAATATAAATCGTCATATCGTCCAATCCTACATAAACATAGGTTGCTTTAGGCTTTGAGCATGGCGTTCACACCAGCTGAGACAATCTAAAGGAAATACTGACTACAAGCACAAGTCCAAACCTCATTGCTTTATTATGCCACACCATGAACACGCAATCATATGTCAAGGAGCGTCTTCTGGTTTTCATTCACTCCTTATCAACCCATCAGCAGCTCCACTTATTTGATTTATTTATTTATTTTTAATCAGCTGTTTCTGGCACGTTCCTGTGTTTTCTTTTCTGGAATGAAGCATTTTGGGGGTTTTTTCTCTGTGCGAGCCTAATTTCCCATCAGGACCAACTGACAGCAGCAGCATGATGGAGTGGTGGCAGGCGGGAGGGGGGGGTTACATGTGTAGACACCCCCTGAGCTTGCTGTTGAGCCCTGAGCGGCTCCACTCCAGCAGCGGGGGGTTAAGTACCTGGCTCCAGGGCCCTTCCATGGTGGCTGCTGAGGGACAGCAGTGTGTGTCACTTTCCCTCCCATTCTCCCCGCTGAATATACGCATTCAGAACAGCAAAGCGGTTGCCAAGTTATTGTGCTCCCACTACAATACACAGTTGAAGTGGAGAGTACAGTACATACTGTATCTTACAATCCTTCTTGCTATTTTAGCACTGTGCTCAACACAGTATGTATCCAGCACAAAAAACATGTAGTGCCTGATAACGTTTTTAACATCGTGACATGTGGATGTTTTTATTCTATTATTCCAGGAGGATTTCCAGAGGATGCATGGACACCACATCCCCTTATAAGGATCAACCGATTATTGGCCTTGCCAATTATCGGCACTGATATTCGGCATTTTGCTGATATATATGTATCGTTAATTTTTTTAACCGATGACCGTTCATTTTAAAATGCGCTACTTTGACTCTGATGCTGCCTCCTCTCTCTGTCAGCGCTCTCCACTCGGTCTCCACTGTGCAGTCTGGCTCAATATCCCGCCCACAGCACTATCTGATTGGTTACACGTCATCAGCAATAGCCAATCAATACTGAAGGCTGCTGCTCCACAGACGGGCAGAGAAAAACAAACAGACCGGCGCTGATCCGGTGAGCGAGCGTAGATGAGTCCTCTTGGTAAGATGGAAAATATTGTTGAATTTGCAATAAACATCCCAGTCCTCTCTGCTGAGGTTGCAAAAACCGTGACCTTATGATTTATTAATTATTATTATATTATATTATTATTTCCCAGTTACACCGTCGTTGACAATGTCCGAATAATGCACTTTGTTGCAACGATATTCAGTCAACTATAACGACATAATAGCGTTTATTTATGTAACGTTAGTTATATTTCTGAGTAATGTTGGTGACAGCGCAACTGAAACTTATTTTAGCTGCTGATTTGCAAACGTTGGATTACTCACCCGCATGAGTTTTTCATTGCGCGTTTACATGTACAACGTGAGCTAATGTTGAGCGTCGTAGAGCTTGAATGCGATAGCGAACGTCAATAAGTTAATTTGTTGATCCATAATTTAGCCAGCTGACTAGCAAAACAATTGATCTGTTATAAAGTCATTTTTTACATGTCTCTTACCCATAAACAAATCATTAAGAAAACAAACAGACAAAAATAGAACACAGTTAAATACAGTTACATTAAAGAGTAGAATAGTTGGTCATCATGGTTTTAAATTGACCTATTAGTTCAGTAGTGTTATAATATAAGTAATACGGTATTTAATTGGATATATAATTGCAAGTTACGGGCTTTATAAATAAATAGAAACCAGTACTTGTCACATCTTGCTGTTAGAGATGCTCAGTGTAATGGAATGAAATGGAACTGCATGTAAGGTCTGTGTTAATCCATACATGCACTGCATAGATGGTGTACAGTTATCATAGTTTTATATATTTTTACACTTTATAAAACTTCAGAGACATATTGTTTATTTATTTATTAAAATGTTCATTTAACTTTACAGGAAGCTGGGAGCTCCCTGCACTTTTTGTTTTGAAATAATATTGAAAAATTCTCTTTTAATTAAACATATGCTTTAAGGCATTTCAAAGAAGTTTTATGTTATTCCCATTTTTGACAGCAAGATTTTCATTTTTACTGCAAATAAATATCGGTTCAAAATATCGGTTATCGGTCTCCTTGATTACTAATAATCGGTATCGGCCCTGAAAAAAACATATCGGTCGATTCCAATCCCCTTATATACCCAAAATATATCCTGCACAATATTCATCCAGCATGTAGACATTCATATTGGTTTGTTTTTTTTGCAATGCACTGATACCATTACTGGATGGGGCCGATCTATTCCATTCAATTTTATGTTTATATACTATATATATTATATACTATAAATTTGAGTTTTGACCAATTTGTTACCAAAAAGGTTTACACTGGAATTGTAATTCCTGTTAATTTTGAAGATTTTTTACCAAGTTGCTGGTGTACAATTTATTATTCTAATAATAAATAACAATTCAGTAAATGTATATCTATGTATTTATATATTCTATTGCATTTTGTTTTACAAAGTTAGGAAAACAATGTTTAAGTCCAGCCTGATGTTGCCTTACACATAAAAAGAATATGATCCCAGTCACTTCCACACAGTGAGGCACGCGGCTTATTAATTAAACAGTGGTATCGGACCGGTACTCGGTATCGGCCGATACCCAAAGCCTAGGTATCGCTATCGGGACGGAAAAAGTTAGATCCGTGCATCCCTAGTTTTTTTAGCATGCAAAATGTATTTATTCATCCAGAAAGAATTTCATGAACATCGATATATCGGCTAGTTCCCATCTCCTTCTATCACACTCATACATACAGTGAGGTGGCTCAGCAGGTAGAATGGGTCGTCCTCTCATTTCATGGTCGGCTCTAAATGGAAGAAATTGTAAAGGGCTTTGGATAAAAGCTCTATATAATTGCAGTCCTGAACTGGGAGCTGGCCAGTACAACCAGGGTCCAAGCTGACAAGCTGTTCTGAATTTTCAAATGGGCCTTCCATTACTTTTCATATGTCTGATTTCTGCTCAAATCAATGTTGTAATAAAATCCAAATCATGCAGAGAAATAGAATTATAATTCACTCCTCCCAGCTGGCGCCCTCCCGGTCATCTTTTAAACCTCCAACATCTTCTCAGTGTTAAAAGCCTTAAACAGCACTTCTCCCCATGTGAGTCTTTGTTCTGATGTCCTCTCTGCTGCATGTGCTTCACTGAGGAATGCTATATTGCACAGCAATGATCAGGACTGCAACTAACTATTCTTTTCATTACAGATTAAAGCCTGACCCCTACTGAATTTTTTTATTGTGACCAAGATATGTACTTAGCAGAACATTTTACAGTGTAAACATCAACTTGTCAGTGTTCTCTGTTGGATAAACTATGTAAAGGTGATACTCTTCTTGGAATTATCTCATACATAGTGGTGCCGATATATCTGCCTGGGCGATTTATCAGCAAATAAATTAATATTTGTTTCTATTAATGGAGTAAAGCAGCAGTAGGTAGAATTGGAGCAAATATGATTATAAAAGTTATTTTTTTTTAAACGGACACTATGTCCTGATAGTAGTGCATGAGACAGGTAATCTGAAAGAAATCATGTTGTTCTGTGTCCTCCTCCGAAAACAACAAATCAGAGCAGAGCTGGGGCCTTGCCGTCTCTGAGCAGCTGTCAATCACTCATGAACTCCGATCAAACAGTCAAACTAGTCAGCGCTGATCAAATATGAATACATTTTTTGTTACCGTTATGCCTATTTCTTACAGAAAATGTTTTCAAAAACATCTTGTAGTGTAATGTTTAGCTGTAAGATGAGAAAGTTTGTGACCCGGCAGCCATGTTGAAATCAGTTGAAGAAATACCAAGCACCGCCCACCAGCCGGATCACAGCCAATAGGAACGCTCAATAGGAACGCTCTCTCTCTGAAATGACCTGTGATTGGCCAAAGTCTCCCGTCACGGACTATATTTTCTAAAGCCTGAAAACGGAACCATGAGGAGGTGCGGAAGTCTAGTTTTCTCTCAGAACACTTGAATTACAAAATGCTGAAAGGTTATTATGGATTTTTTTGCCCAATGATGCCAAAAGCATTCTGCCTACTGCTGCTTTAATAAGCTGTTTGTTTAATATGTATGTGACTAGGATAATTCTTTTATGTGTAAGGTAACATCAGGCTTGACTTAAACATTGCTTTCCTAACTTTGTAATTCTAAATGTAACAAATAAATACATAGATATAAATTTACTGAATTGTTATTTATTATTAAAATAACTATTTATACTCCAGCAACTTTGTACAAAATCTTCAATAACTTCAAATTCAAGTGTAAACCTTTTTAATGCAGCAACAAATTGGTCAGAACTTAATTACGAAATTACTACAAAATTCCAGTTTATAATGTATATAGCATATAAACATAGAATTGAATTTAATAGATCGGCCCCACTGATTTTCGATCCAGCTATTTGAGTGAGTATCGACCCGATATCGAATCCGATATCGACCTATAACCTTATTTATCAAAATAGTTGCTGATTCATTTTGGCAACTAACCAATCAAGTTACCACCTAACAGTTCCAGTTGTATGGATCAACAAAGAAGTCACTCTACTAGTACTAACTCTGCATCAGCCTGCGAATCACAGCAGCATGCGAGACTGCCTATACAGACCACTCTATAGCACAATGGTTATCATACATCCAGTGGAAACATCACAGGCTATATGTTCAAGAGGAAGCAGATGTTAATGTTAGCATTTATAAACTAAGCAGCACAACCAGCAACATTAAGCTTCCACTGACATCCCAGAACAACCCAACTTCACTCCTTCATAATGTGTCCAGATTGTGCATGTGTTATCCCCCCAAAAAACACACCAATCACCAACACCTGTGCTGCAACCAGGTGGCAGTTGAACTCACCTGAACTCATTTTCTACATGTACAAAAAAAATTGAGGACAATAATGAAATAAACTCTGCAGAATCAAACTGTCAAACTTCTGTGTTATTTTACATTTATTCACATTGTCTTATATCTCTGTTACTACATTGCCGGTGCTCAGCCTGCCAGCGCTCTGTCGCACAACAACCCGGTGCAGCTCCTTCACATTCAACCCAAACATTCCTTAATATCACAATGAGACAGTGAGAGCCGGCGTGTGTTTGCATGTGTGTGTGTGTGTGCATGTGTCTATGTGTGTGTGCAGGCTACGTGTGCGTGCTGAGCCCTCCGGTTCGTCTCAAGCAGCAGCAGCATCGGCAGCTTTAACGGTGACAAAGAAAGACGGTTTGCACGGTTTCTCTCCGACCGGGACTCACTTTGGGTTGCCTCTCCACATCCCAAAATCCCGTAATTTAACCCGTGATTTTTTACCACAAAAGCGGTGTTGCCATGTCCGTTCATCCCTCTTTTAAAGCTCACACACATATATAATAATAATAAAAAAAAGCCAGAAGATCTATAAAGCAGTGTGCGCAGGACTTACCATGGTTGTTCAAGCTCCCAGTCTCTGAAAAAGTCGAATTCAAAGAGGTCCATGGTCGCTTCGGCCGGTGGTGGAGGTGGTGGTGGTTAAATCCCCAGCTGGTGCGACGTGGTTCTACATAGGCTACTGATACTGACTGACTGGCTGTGTGAGTGTGTGTCAGAGAGGAGACACAAGCGGCTGCCGCTGCCAGGAAGCTGCTACGTGGTCGAGGCGAGCTGACAGGCAGGCAGGCAGAGGTGGAGGGAGGGAGAGGGAGAGAGAGAGAGAGAGAGAGAGAGAGAGAGAGAGAGTGAACACACACAGACTGCTGGAGAGGCTGAAGAAGACAAGTCACACTGAGATATTCACTGCAAACACTTTGCTTCATAACAAGCGACACTATTTATACCACACGGATCTTACAAAAATAAACCTGGTCGTTATTCATCCCACAAAAATAATGTGTCACTTAGGCTACTAATGTGGAAGAGTGACTTGGCAACAGCTGGGATATGTGTTGTTTTTTTTGTTTTTTTTTCAAAGTGCACTAATTGTGCTCGGTGTTGCAGACAGGGCCGGCTCTAGTCCTTTGGGTGCACTAGAGGCAAAATTGGGATTTGGAGCCACCCCAGGGTTCAACGCCCCCCAGAACCCTAACTCTAGTAAACCCGTAAACCGCAACCCCCATCATCAGACATCACAGTGTTTTTAAGACAAAAATAAAGATTTTTATTTACATACATTTTTTTTAATATAAATAAACAATTGGTCCATGATATTGTTGGCTTAAAGGTGTTTAGTCAGTTTTATACGACGGAGTATTAGGGCCACATTGAGGGGGACATATTTTTTTTTATTACAAGAATAAAGTCGTAACTTTACGAGAAACAAAGTCGGAATAATAGAAAACATATTACCAGCAACCAACAAAACGGGCGAGAGGACATAGCAGTTTATCTCGGTTTATTTCTTCGGAATAAATGCAGTTTATTGCACAATCTTTTCAAGGTCCTGATACTGATGATAATGTGGTGCTGATGTACCAAAAGATTAAGTATGTCCTTATTTGTGAAACCTTTACTATAGTATAACTTCACAAGATGCTCCACATTCCTCAGTTACACACAGGCGGCACGCTGCTCTATTTCCCCTCTAAAATAACTCGCAAAATTACGACTTTATTCTCATAAGTTTACGACTTTTTGTCTCGTAAATTTATGACTTTATTCTCGAAATCTCAGATTTTTTTTCCCCTCAATGTGGCCCTAATACTCCGTCGTACTTTTACAACAATTTACACTTTTATTAACAAATATGTGCGTCTGGGCAGATGAAAAAGTGTGAGAAAGAGAATTACAGGGGTGAAAAGTTTTGTTTTTTTCTTTATTTGTTCTTGTGCTACGTCAATGCAGAAAATTATGAATTTATTATTATTATTATTATTACTATTATTATTATTAGAGGGCAACCAGCACCCCCCAGAAGGTGGCGCCCTAGGCGACCGCCTATGTGGCCTATATACAATAATAATAAATTCAACTTATATAGCGCTTTTCAAGGACTCAAAGACGCTTTTATATATATATCTATATGCCTTAAGCCGGGCCTGGTTGCAGATAACATGTAATCAGAGTCATCTTGCAGGAAACCATGTTACAGTCAATGAGAAGCACGCTTCTGACATGTCATTTCACTGTTAGAGATCACCTCTGATGCACTATATGTTCTCATGAGTCACAAACTGAGTCACAATCAATAAAAGGTGATTTTTTTTTGTTGCATCTATTCATATTCTACATAAGTATGTAAGTGCACTTGCTCACTGAGCCGTGAGGATTCTTTGTTCAGTAGTATTGATCTCACAAAAATAAACCTTGTCATCATTCACCCCCCCCCCCCAAAATGTGTCAGTTATTAATGTAAAATAGTGACTTGGCAACAGCTGGGAAATTATTTAAATGTCTCTTTTTTTTTAAAGTGCACTAATTGTGCTTGGTGTTACAGAGAACACATAATCATAGTCATCTTGCAGGAAACTACATGTTACAGTCTGCAAGAAACACACTTCTGACATGTAATTTCACTGTTAGAGATCACCTGTGACATGTTCTTGTGAGTCACAAACCTGACTCACAATCCATAAAAGGTGTTGTTGTTTTTTATTGCATCTAGTCATATTCGGGGTGTTTCTGCAACTACAATCACTTTTGACACTCCCAAATTAAAAAAAGAAAAGAATCAACCTCTATGAATTATAATTTTAATCATCAGAGTATGCAATACATATAAACAGGTATGTTTATTCTTTTATGGTTTTATCACTACTAAATGTCCTTACCTTAACATTACAATAATGTTAATTTTTTTAATTTTCCTTTTTTTAAATTCTATAATATTTTTATAACAGTTTTGTGCATCATTGTGAATATTGTTATAAAAACATTTTCTAAAAATAGGGGATTTCATGATTTTTCTCTACACCCTGAAAAATGTAGATAGTAACTTCATATATCAGTCTTCATATAGAAAAAAATATATATTTTATGTTTGTAAAATAATATGTGCATGAAACAATTCTATTTGAAATAACGTCATAATGTAATTGAATTAGCTCATTTTAGGTATCTCAACATTGAAACCACAGTTGTGGGACATGAAGAAAAATGGTGTTTGGACCCATAAAATGCTCCATACATTTTATTAAATCACATTATTTAGTAATTATTTTTTCCTGTCAAGATGGTTAATAACGCTATGTATGTATTTATACATATATCGAGCATTGCACAGCAAATTTGAACAAAAATCCAAAATTTCATTGCTGGGACTAGAAAATGCCCGTAGTTGCAGAAAAAACATCTACGTAAGTAGTGCACTGTCTTACTGAGCCATGAGGATTCTTTGTTCAGTAGTAATGTATGATGTAGGGCAGTGGTTCCCAACCAATTTTCCTTGGAGCACCCCCTACTTATACTATATCTAAGATGAGCTCTGACCTCAGTGAAAATTTTGTTTTTGGAAGGCTAAACGCCAACAAATATGGATTGAAGCAGACTATTTCCTTAGATTTTGCTACAAAGTAGCCAAAGATATATCTTTCTAAATAGTTTTATATGCAGACTTTTGTATAAAAAGGCCAAAATAGCTATGGCCCTGGAGTAGAGTATCATTTCTGTTATTTGTTGACTCATTGAAAGTGAAAGAAGAAGCAGAGAGCAACCACACACTGGTTCACAGCTCTCCAACGTTAATGAGCTGAACCGGTTTCATTTCGGCCCCACCAGGTTTCCATTAGGTAAATGGCAAAAATTAAAGTCCTTCTCCTCTGGTCCTAAATTATTTGTTTTTATTTTATTCTAGTATGGATGTTGTTTAGATTTGTTTAAATAATATCATACCAGTTGGCATTTTTGCAATTTTTGGTGCACTCTCCTCCCTGTACCATTGTTTTCAAGTTAGAAGGTCCACTGAAACTTGTGCAATGTTGTCACACAAAAGTGTACCTCTATCTTGAAGGACACTACGCTTTAGTACAAGTTGGTTTAATTTTCAGGCCATCGGTTCTATTGGTTACGATAACACTGTACTCACCAAAGTAATTGCTGAGATCTCGGGACACAGCAACATTGCTAAAAAAAAAAATAGGTTCAAAAGAGCAACAAGCACGAGTTGTCAAACAATCATGCTGATTGAAAACAAATCAAAAGCTTTGCTAAATTAGCCATTTTATTTAGAGGTAAATCTGAAATAGATCTCACCCATTGCACAGAAAAACGATGGGTGGGCACAAGTCAACCCGATCTCACGGGAAGGCATATGAATGACACAACATTACAAGGACATTACATGTGTCACGTGGATGAATTTTAGGCTTTTCCCGTGTCAGTTACGCCATGCAACAAAACTACGATAATGTCCGCAGTTAAGTTTAGGCAACAAAAGCACTTTGTTCGGTTGGGCTTAAAATAAGTACGTCAACTAAGGAAAATGACGTAACATAAGTACAGAAAACATGTGACAAATGGTAAGAGTTGGTCGTCGAGTTGCAAGTCTTTTTTGATTTTGTCAAGTCAAGTCTAAAATTATCAAATTTGTGACTTGAGTCTGACTCGAGTCCAAGTCATGTGACTCGAGTCCACACCTGTGGTTTAAATCGTACAGGAGATTGGAACTGTGAGAATCACTGAGCCTGCACAATGAGGAGGGGAAATGTTTATGGTTGTTAATTTTCTGGATTATAAAAGAATGATTCTGCAAACGTTAAAAGACAATTTTTCAGTCTGAGTATGTGAACCAGTCTAGCTCCAGTCGGTCAGTGTCGAAACGCTGCCTGTTCAGTCCAATAAAGTTCCGGAGCTATAATCCACTGTGTGGTCACTGTCTGCTCTTCCCGTCACTGACTCTGCTATGCTGCACCTGGCCTAAATGTAGGATTGGACGTCCAAACAACTGCTCCTCTGTATCTTCCAACATTAGCCTCCTGAACAGCAACGAGTGACATCTATCTTCTGTCCATTTGGTATAAAGCAACGACTGGTCATGTATAGTGTTTGCATCTGCTGATGGTTACATCACATCATTCCTATATTTTGCACACGGTTGTCCCTGTAATTTGGTGCCACTGGTGCAAAGGTACCTTGTGCAGCTTCAGTGAAATAAGCTTGTGTAGAGAGGCGTCAAAGCAAAACGACAGTACTGACATATGTTTCCTAAAACATTCTGCACCGCACAGATCTCAGTCCAGGTGGTCTTTGAACCAATCACCAACTGCACTTGTCCCCCCGCTTTTGTATCTTCACCCGACAACTTCACCTTTGTTTGACATCAGCCGAGGCGGCAGCATCGAGCAGCCTGCCGTCCTCGCTCTCTATCCATTACACTTGTTGCAACACATGCCCAGCGGCACGTTTTACTGTTTACGCCTGGCTATGAATAATGATTGACCAGATGGTTGAAACTTCTCACTCAGCATGTGATGTAGCGGTAGCTGTAACTGTGGCGCCTTTGTGACATCACTGTCCCCTCCTTTGAAAAAAACCCTCCCACGCAGAAGCCAGCGTGTTTTTGTACACGTGATGAGAGAACACGAGAAGTCCAAATGTATCGGAAGTAATGTTTTGAAGATATACTGCGGGGCTGTGTGTGTGTGTGTGTGTGTGTGAGTATTTTGGTCTGGTCTGGGGCAACATGCCAGCACTACTCTGCATCACACTCCGCAAGTACAAACAGCAGCCTCGGATGAAGAGAAGAGAGTTAACCATAGAGCATGATGGGAATAAAACGCTGCCCGCCATAAGCAATACTGTCTGAAAGTGCTGTTTCATGACCTTGATCAATTCCAGCCATTTCAACCTCGCAAATCAATATTCCAGACGTCTCCGGAGCTTCAAAACACCACATCAAAATTCAACCAATTTTCAAGGATTTTAAGCACCTGCGGGAACACTAGTTTTGTGTGTGTGTGTGTGTGTGCGTGCGTGCGTGTGTGCGTGCGTGCATGAGTGTGTGTAAGAAAGGCTGTCCAAAACTAGGTCAGACACTGAGAGACAGAGAATGACTGGAGAGAGAGAGGAAAGAAAAGATGTGGCAGAATTTAAAGAAAGCAATTGAAGGATGAGTTGATGGAGAATTAGATGACAAAACAATATAGATACATTGACATAAAACATAATTTAAAGGTAAATATACAGAGAGCTACACACATAAATGCAATTACGACTCATTACACATTTTTTTACTACGACCAGAGTAGCTGCTTGTTTAGAGATTTTCCATTCTTTTGCAGTATTGTTAAAGCCACAGCTGTGCCGGTAATTTCTATTTAAATGATGACACAGAGAGTTAGAGTCTCACACACACACAGACACAGAGCCCCAAAAGAAATACAAACTAGATAGAAAAGAGTCAGGAAGGACCAAGTTCTCAGCTTTTTGCTCATTATACTTGCTGTGTATCTTGCAGAAGTTGAGAAGTGCATGTCATGAATTTTCAATATGTGCCCAGGCTTTCTCTTGCTCCTCTCTCTCTCTCTCTCTCTGTCTGGTATACGAAGAGGAGGCAGTGGATCAACACGGCACCACAGCTTCCCCATGTGGCTAGAAATAAGTATTACACTATGGTCACATGGTTATTTTTCATCACACATTCGGGAAAAAAATGTCTTACTTAACCTTTAGGAAACTTGCTGAAAACCAGCTTTGTGAATCCACAGGTCATTCCGAAGCAAAACACAAACCACCTGATCTACCTCTTTCTTCAAATCTTTCTTTTTTAACTTCTTTTTTAAGGCAAATTTATTACAAGTAAAATCAGTTTTATTATAAAAGGGCAAAAATATATCTCATTCAAATCTTTCTATAATAAATACATGGTCCTATGAACTTACATTATATTTGAGGCCTTTTAATTGCCAAGCAGAGGTTACCCGGTGAAGCTTTTAAAGGGACAGTGTGTAACAATTAGGGGGATCTATTGGAAGATATGGAATATTAGTGATCCCCTCTACTGGAGCCCTGAGGCATTACCAACAGATCAGCGCACAATCAACCCACACAGACAAGGATCTGCGTCACCTATCTGCATTATTAGGGCCCAAGCACCGACAACGTCGGGCCAGCGAAGGCCCTATTGAAACTGTAGTGTTTCTTTTTCTTTTTCTTCTCCCAAATGAATCGCCTTTTTGACAACCTTAACATGCTCAAAAAGTGTTTAAACTTGGCACACTTATCAGACACGGTGAAAAAATTTGATATTTTAAGGGTCTTGGGCTTGGGTGATGCAAAATGGAAAATGGCTCGCTAGCCTCCCCTAGAAAGTTGGAAAAATTGAGTCCCTCGCTCCGGTTTGACCTACATGTATGAAATATGGCAGACTGATGTAACATGTGGAGACGCACAAAAAGTCCTCTTGGAGGTCAGCCCAAAACTCAACAGGAAGTCAGACATTTCGAATTTAATGTGCGATTTTCGCCCATTTTTAGTGTTTTATAGGCCCTGTACTTTAACGAACTCCTCCTACAGATTTAATCAGACTTGAAATTTGGTCAGGACCATCTCAAGACCTTAAGGATGAAAAGTTATTCAAATGGTGAGTTTTCACTGAACGACCTGACCGTGGCGTGGCGGACATTTTGAGCCATTCACCATGAAACAGGAAGTTGTTGTAACTCCACTGTACATAGTCCGATCTGCGTCATTGCGCTCATCAGAGTTCCGGTTTCATCGTGCCTGGCCACATCATTCGGTGTCCCGCCAGTACCTCTGACGCGTGGGAACTTGCAAGGGCCCGTTCATCGCTGCTCGCAGCTTTAATTCCTCTTTCTGTTTCACTGCATATGTGCTGCATAGTTTCATCAGTAACCAGTATTGATGCACTTTTACATCCAAAAATTTAATTACATGCCCTGAAAATTATACAATAATAACTGAGACAACAAAGAAATTAGCTTTTCTCCAAATAAATGAATTAAGCCTGAAAATGAATTATTCTTGTCTGTCACATTTAAACGATTTCAAGAGTTTTCGTTGGTCCAATTTTGGAAAGCAGTTGGGTAGTGGAAGAGTTTGGCCTTGGCCCTTGATTGTCACTGTGCTCAATAGCCCCACAAGGGAGCCGTCTATTATAATCTTTTTTTTATCCTGAGCATCCTCGTGGTCTAATGGACCAAACATGCTGATCCTATTCAAGGCCACAATGCTTTAAGGTTGTAATGAACGGAACAGAGGTGTGTCCTTGAATTAACCATGTGGGTAAGGACCCCTGAGGTCCAACTGACCAGAGTATAGTTGGCTATAACGCCATGTTTGAAGCAAGACAGTTTCATGACATCACTTATATGTCATCTTCTGTTTTCTAAAACCACTCTCTGCTCCAACAAACAAAAATGCATTACAGTGTTCAAGAGCAAATAGAGCTTTTTTAATGGGATTGTCTGGTCTAAGTCCCTGAATAAATGCTACAGATAAAACATATTAAGCTGTACTAGTCAGCATTTTTCTATCAACAATGGATCAAATGACTGTGTAATGTCAAAGGTCACTCTGTTCATGCTCTTAGTGAGAATTATCACCCAACTCTGCAATTCATTCTGCTCTACTGATCATTGTAGCATCTTTCAGCTCATTGTTTTGGTATTACAGAACCACAACTTTATTCTTTTGATTAAATCTCACTCTCAGATTTGGTTTAGACATTTACATCATCCTCCAGATGAATTGTATGAACTTAAATGATTGACTGACTTTTCATCTAACACCATCATCAGGTCAAATGTTTTATTTGTTGAAAATATTTTGTTTTATGACCAAATACCTACAAAACTGATTCCCATTAGCCTCAGCTAAACATGCTGAAGATGGTAAATAATAATGCCTGCCGAACATTAGCATCTTAGCATTGTCACTGCGGGCATGTTATCATGCTAATATTAGCATTTAGCTCAAAGCACCACTGATCTTGAATAGCATGGTAGACTCAGAGAGTAAATTATCCTACTATTACCATGGCCACATAATGTTCATTTATGTTAAAGCAATTGGATTTTTAAATGGAACTTTGTTTTGACACTATCTCTTTCAACCTGGGAATTAATGTTTAAGAGAAGCCCCTCAACAGCTGAAAGCAGTGATTTTACAGCATGAGTTTTACTTTCTAACAGTGAGGAGGCTGCTGCACCCTGCACCATGCATTTATCTGGTGTCACACTTGAAACTATTAAGTGTAAGTTACTGTTTTTAGAAAAATCCAAAAGAAGAAAAAAAAAAAATCAATTTTAGTATTCTCAATGTGCATTATGTGCCCAGCAGGATTCTACTGGCTAGACCTCACTGGTAAAGGCAGATAGTTACAATTTGGCTCAAAGGCTGCAACAAAAATGGGAGACGAGACAAATTTTAAAATAGTAAAAAGCATGTTCATTTAACAAACTAAAAAAAAAAGAACTAAACAAACGTGTAAAGTAGGTAATCAGTAATGTAGCCGTGAAAATGTATGTGTAGCGGTGCACAGAATGATGTCCCACAGGCTCAGTCTGGTGCTACACATTTATTTAAGATGTTCTGTAAAATGTAAAATAATGCTTTAGGTTGACATCGCTACACATAACAGTGTATTCTACTTCTAACTTGTACACAGAGATTCTCATTATCTCACGTATTCACGCGAGACTTCCCTGTGACGCTCCCTTCACATACACGGCTTCTGTAGCGACACTGCCACCTACTGGCGATCTACTGGCACAACACCCTAATAATGACACTGGCAATAAATAACACTGTACCCTAAATTATAACCACATTGAACTCTTTCTTCTTATAAACACATATGAACATGACAAACTCTCTTCACTTTGCATTACACCCTGTTCTGTTTTATAACCTACACATGACTGATTATGCCACATATGCCGCAAACAAAACCAAAACAGCTGTGCCAGACAAGGGAGAGAGCCATCTGTGGGAAGGTATAGGGAGCTTTTATGGCCCAATTCCAATCCGGTCCCTATACACTCCGTGGTGGAGTACACGTTTGTAGTCACACTCACAGCTCCATGAAGCACCCTTCTTTAAGGTGTAGTGTATAAATACAGCAGCCACTTTTGGGACGAACTTCCCTTTCTCTGGCAAGGAAATAAATATCAGAATCAGAAATACTTTATTGATCCCGGGGAAAAATTGAGTTATGTTTTGCTCCCGTTCCAGAGTATAAATATATAAAAATAGAGAAATTATGAGAAAATATAAATAAGAAATATATATAACAACAGCGCAAATAAGAGTTCATAAGGCCAACACTTTGACCAAAGCAAAGGTCCCTCCAAATCTCTGTAACATTCATATAGGGACTAATAGTGTGTCTGTGATCGTCAACAGTGTAGTGACTAAATTAATTAGCAGTCCTGATATTGTTTTATGTCTGCTTATAGAAGATTACGACATCAGAATCTGACACATTTTAATCCATTGCTCACTGAAAGACAGTTTAGGATATTTGGAGAAATCATGAAATAATTATCACATTGCAGAAAAGAGAAAAAGTGGTGTGTGGTCACGACCACAAACGTTAAGTATTGCTTTATCATTACTGCCAAGAGTATCTGGTTGCTTTATTGCCATTAGGTTTAAATTGATTTGATTCTTGATTTAGGTAAAAGGAGCCATCTGCTGGCCACTGACGCTCCTCGCCTCACCCCAGAGCCTCAGCTGCGCCACAGAGGCCCCCACCATCATCACAGATATGGGTATGATAAGATATAGATTAAGAGATATTTTCAGCATGGAGCCATACTGTATGAATTAGTTTCACCAGCAGAAACAACATTTGTTTACAGCTCTACAATATGCATTAGGTTAGTGTTCATGTTGTCAGCTACTTTTAGATTTAGTCCTAGTCTTAGTCCTGAGATGAAAAGTCTACCTTAGTTTTAGTCAGATTTAGTCAACCTCATCCTTTTTATATTTAGTCAATTAAAACACTTTACATTTTAGTCATCAAAAGATTGGAAAAAAATATATAATAATTTTAGTCTAGTTTTAGTCAAGACCATGATAATCAAACTGCTTTCAATGCCAGGTACGATTTTCACTTACAAGGAATTTGCCTTGGTGTTTGGTGCACACAATAAACATAAAAAGAGTCACCTTTTTTAGCACTGCTGGTGTCAAAGGTCACCGGGATGATTTGGGCACTTAAGTTCTAAACCAGCCCGAGAATGAAGGGGCCACTCGCCCTCTCTTGCTTCACCACTCACTTCCCACGTACACACACACTCTACACACTTGCTCCGTTCCAAATCACCTACGCTACTCTTAAAACAACTGGCTATAGAGACGGCCATTAGTATTTTCATGTTGGCCACCATAGTTCACCTACATGGTTGGCACACCGGAGAGGTTTAATTCTGCAGCCCCACCGCTAGATGTCACCAGATCTCACACACCGGACCTTTAAAACTAATATAGATGTTTTTAGGTGAGCCTTTCTTTTAGGTGTCTCAAATCCGTTTTGCTGCTGCCCCCGTCCACAGCACTGTATTGCTTTGCTTTGTTTCTCCAAACTGGGGCATGCTGACCACCTTCTACTGTAGGTAATACATGGACTATGGAGAAGTACCTCATACAACCCCACTTCAAAACACCTGAACTATCCTTTTAAGGTGTTAAAGTGATTTGATTATACCAAATAAAAGCATAAAGTTCTTTAAGTAAGTCTCGCTGTGTGTTTTCTCCCTTCAGCACCTTCATAGATCGCTTTAACACCAGATTTGATGCTGTGACAAAGATCCGAGGAGAGACCTTCTTCTTCAAAGGTCTGAATACATCACAAACTGACTCCTTAGGAATGTCAAATTAGGAAATAGACATTAATAAGTAGTTTGTCTGGCTCTGGTTAGCATCACCATGCCTTTGCATCTCCTCCATTCTGTCGTCCCTCCAGGTCTGACGATGTGGCGGGTCAATGGTGGGGGCTTGGTATCAGGGCGCGGGTCGTCAGTCAGAAGGCCGTGGAGGGGTCTACCTCCTGACCAGCCTCGGCTTCACGCTGCGCTGGAGAGGAAGTCAGATCATGCCATCATCTTCATCTGTGGTGTATAATCTAATAATGTCAATACACTATGAATGTTACGTGTAGATTAATAAATTAATCAGTTACTGAGTCCATTCATAAGAGACTGAATGTAGACCATAAAGACAAACACAGTTCACTGAATAAAAAAAAAAAAAATGACACAGCAAAACGGTGCTCACATTGAAAGCTGATTGCTACCCAGTTCTAACGTCTGTGAAACCATCTGGATCAGCTCAGTACATTTTTCCAAAGCAGTATCATTGGTCATTCACCCACAGCATGGATTTTTCTTTGATAAATGTGGAGTGAATCAGCAGGTCGTGTCTTGCTTCAGGTTCCTAGTTCTGGCTTTTCAGGGAGCTGTCCCTGTAGGAAGGTTACCCTCAGCCCCTGTCTGCCCTCAGGATGGGGGTGAGCGTAGCGTGTGGCCTGGTCTGGGACCCAGAGGAGGGTCCCCCTGTGTGGGGCAGCGTGGGAGACGCTGAGGAAGAGAAGCAAGAAGATAACTGGACACAGCTGCTCAGACAGGGCGTCGGTGGCATCACCACCGACAGCGATGGTGAGGACAGCAGTCATATTTGTGTCTGTGTGTCACGTTAGATGTGTCTGTCCTTATCAGGACCAAATTAACTGCCCGGGACAAGGGGATGAGGTGAGAACCTTCTGTTGCTTCTCACTTGTACAAGTGTTTGGCTGATGAATTTAGGATGTGAGTTAAAGTTCAGGATGAGGTTCTTTGGTTATAGCCCCCATCCCTTAACTCTTGACTATACAAATCTGAGCTAAATTCACACACACAATTCAAGAGTACTGCTTTAATGATGAAAAATCTGCGTCATTTGTGTTTGAAAATTAAGGCCTGGTTTCCTGATGTTCATAGACATCACTGGTGTAAACAAACCTTAGAGTAACTGAACATGGTCTAATAATTTGGCTTGTGCTGCCGACTAGTGGTGACATCAAGCGTGGCTGTTTAGTACCATGCTCCATCACAGATGGCTTACATATGTATCTTTTTTATGTACATTATATGTCATAATGAATATTTATAACAAGAAAATCACATGACGATGTGAAAACAATGCGACAAAGTGAAAGGGTTCATTCATAGTGATGAGAATAAGCACCTCCCCTCGGCTTTAAGGAACTTTTAGCTTATTGTTTATTGGTCCGGCTGTAACTTGGCTGTTCTGGTTCACTCTCATGCTCTCATAGCTCTGATAAACCCACTGTACCCAGACTTGTGAACATAGTGGAGCATTTTTAGCAGCTAAAGAGAGTTATTTTCTTAAGAGTTGGTGGAGATTAAAAACAGAGCTAAAAGAGAGAGAGAATATTGGATTTACATTCATCAGATGACACAAACACGACTCCTAGTGAAGGCTAATGTTGCTCTGTGTCTGCTGGATGTGTAGATAGGCGACTGTTTGCTATAACAGTTTCACCATATCAACAGAAGTTAAGCATGACCAGAGGTTTTACAGACCCACGATGGACAGATAAAACAAGATCTAAATCGGTGCAGCAGAACTAGATTCCACGCCTTCTCTTTTTTGTTAAATTTGGTGCTTATACATTACCCACAATGCAACTCCAGCAGTTTGTTTGGAGATTTGATGTGATATGCTCGTAGTAGCTAATGTCGCCTTGAGCTGCTACAGCCTGCAGCAGAGATGACCAGCCACTACAGAAGTAAGATCACTTCATTCTAACTCCCACCTCCACATCTGATATCCAGTTTCACATCTTAAACCCAGAGGGCAGAAAAGCATAGGTGGACCAGAGCTTTGTGAAAGGGGGAAATCTATGTATTGAACTTATGGATCCACACTGCAATGACTTCAGCACACAGAAGTAGTCGTCTCAGTTGTGACCAAGTGTCCCTGTAAAGCTATTTTGGACCTAATGAATCCGTTTTCATCTTGAAGATAACAGTTTGTTTTTCCAGAAATTACTTCTTATTGGATTAAAGTTCATACAAAGATGCATTTAGAGGTTTAGAGGCTCTTGTTGATATAGAGATAGTATTGCGGTTGGTTTCTGCTATGCTGCACATGCTTTTGAGACTTTTTGAACTCTGAAGATCATCAGATACACTATAAGGTTAGACCATACGGTTAGGATCAACATATTCCTTCTCATAGGATTTAATAAATGAACTGCTTTAAATTTGTGATCTTGTGTAAAGCATATTGTAGGCACTGTGCTCTCAGACCACTCTTTGAGTTGAATAAAGATAGGGAGGAAGTTGCTCTGCAGCAGAGTCATATGAATATAGCAACATCTGCTCCACAGTCTTTGTCAAATTCTTGCAACATAGCTTATATAACATAGCTTTATTTATATTATGTGTGCTTGTTTTTATAAAAATGTTTTTTCTTTTTGTGCAAAAATGCCTATCCATGAAACATCAACCCATAATAAAGTAATAAAATCAGGTGGTCTAGAAACATTTTCTATCACTATAATAATGTGATAATGTGCTCACTAGAGAGTCAGGAGAGCATGTTTGATCTCTCAAACAAGTCGGGATGTTCCCTGTATTTCTGTAATTCCTATTTCACAGCCACGAGGGGGTGCACACAAGCATAAATTGAGGCTGATGTATGGATTTTAATAAAGCTGCATCAATCAACATTTTTATACTAAAAATGGATCAAATGACTAATGAGAAATGGTTGTAATGATGAAAGAAACTAAACACCGGCACTCACAGATAAATTGTCTCCTTATTTATTGTGGATAAACCAAATGTCATCATCAGTAGAATCAAACCAGCAGAAAATAATATTGTAATTTATTTACAATAATCTGTGAATGAACTGCCCAGAAATGGCCTCTCCTAAGATCTCAGAAACAATGAGGACTATAGTGTCACAAGCTAAAAGATATCAAACTGAATGCTGAAGACTGGAAACATATGCCAAGAGCTATACCATACAGATTAATACATGGGGATACACATAAATACATGTAAAAACAATTTATAATACAGAAAAAAACTTAATAATGTAAATACATTCACATTGTATATGACCTCTATTGAGGAGAAATAGTAATACAGTTAGTCTTTGCTTAAAACTGTCCAAAATGTGCTAATGAATGTGAAGAGAGGGCCAAACTACCCAGCATCCCCCGAAATACATAGAAATAATCCAAATATAGAAAGGACAAATAGCATGTTAAATTTAATAAAGAGTTATATGACCCTGTTAAAGGACCAGTGTTTAGCATAATTAGTGGGATCTATTGGCCGAAATGGAATATAATATTAATAAGTATGTTTTCTTTAGTATATAATCACCTGATAATAAGAATGATTGTGTTTTTTGTTACCTTACAATGAGCTGTTTATGGGGTCATACACATGCCGTGTCTAAAACGCCAGCTGTGCTGCTTTTTCTTCTTTCCAAGGTGCTTGGGAGGTTGCACTCCTGTCACTCTTTCCGTCACTAAACAACCAAAACCGTCGTGCTGCGATGACGACGATGATGAAGCTGTGGTAATTTAGCAGGAAGCTTCACTGACTAAGCACAATCGAAACAAAGATAAATGCATTTCCAGCACCGTAAATCCCTCACGGTAGCTTTACACGTGATTTCCTCTGTGTCAGTGTGGCTCATCTTTCAACCGGATGTTGTGACGTCCTCAGACAGAAAGGGTGACGCCAGTGAAGTAGTCCATGGGACAGATCGTAAAGCTCTGGCTAGTCCTGCAATCAAATAAATTAACTTCTCCTCCATATTTACCGTAGAATTATGTTTACGGAAGAAAGAAAAGACGGCTGTGATTGGTTGCTCCTCGTCACATGACATACAGTGCGCGCTGTAATGTTCCAAAAGTTGACCTTTGGGGCCCATTAAGGCCCCAAAAATAGGTGCTTGGGAGCACGTTTTCACACTATTGAAACATGGAATCCTAATGTGTTTGTTTGAGTTCAAATGTGGCCAACCCCCAGGTGAGCACCATTAGCATCAAGGGGTACATCACGTTCCCCAAATTTACTTTAAAACACTTGTTTTTTTTACTTAGTTAAAAAAAGAAAGTTGACTGAGAGGGTTTTGAAAAAAGTCCCTCATCTTTGTCAGTGCAATAGCTGTTAAAGTGCAGCCCAAGTACCCCCATGGTGTGATCTGAGGGACAAATTTGAACCCTAATGCTGTATGCAAAGGAGTTGCCTCATTTCCAATTTTCAGTTCACTTCAATTACTTCAAATTTAAAACTGTGCGACCGTAACTCGGGAGAGAAACTACGTTTCCCTCGGTACGTGATTGAGAATGCATTTTAGTTGTATGAAAACATAATTTTTAGGAGACAGGGCCGACCTGTGTGTGTTGTAATCAGAGCTTCTCTGGGCTTTGTTGACATCCATTGGGCCCGTAGAGCATGCGCGGTAGCATCCGCTCGGTCACATGGCTCGGTCACATGGCTCGGTCACGGGGTCACACCGTCGTCACGGCTTGCGCTCCAGCCTCGGTCTGGGTCTCATTCACATGAACGGAGGAAGGGAAATAACTCTGGATTCAGCTATTAGTGCATTTTACAACTTTTAGGACCTAATGATTTAAATAAGGGCTATTAAAGTGTTCATACTGGGGAGTTGATTCACCTAAAAATAAATTATCCTCTGAGTTACAGACGTCTCTTTCCCAATGTAAGTCTATATGGGAAAAAGTATTTTTGGGCCCAATGGCATCACGTGACAGACACGGAAGTTTAGGACCTTTAAGATCAGTGGGGTCAAGTGTGTGTGGGCCTTTTATTACTGGTTATTAAATAGCCACTTTGTTTCCAGCTGTACGCATACTAAATTAAGCCTGAACACTGGAGATCACAAAACCCTGCATGGTGTGCTCATCAGGAGCCATCAGGATCAGTCCTATCCTCCACTGTCAGCATATGTCAGCCCTTCAGAAAAAACAGCCAGTGTTTCACATTCACTTCCAGGGATCCAAGACCAAGACCCGGATCAACAGTCTTGGGAGTTCTTATGGGATCATGTGGTTCTAGGTATCAGAGCATCGGGTTGAAAGATGGAAACGGCCGATACATTACAGACTGAAATGTATTCGAACAAATTCCATTCAGTAAAAGAAGCTGCACATGTTTTTGCTGAATGATTTATCTCAACACTCTGACATCCGACACGGGAACTCCCCCAACTGGATTACTTCATCACTGAAAAGGGGAATCCTCAGATTCCACATCATCTGCGTGATTTACTGCAAGCGCAGCAGAGAGCTAGCTGTGGTTGCCCCATTACTCATAGACAGACCTGTAGTAAGATAAGCTGCATTCCTTCACGCTCATATAAACTTCAGTACTTTCAGATAACATTAAGGAAAACTGTGAGTCAGACTAAGTATGGAACATTCTCTTTCTAGTTATGCCTCTAAAATCAAAGCTCTTCAGTATAATATAAAACTCCCTGCTAATTCAGTTTTTTTATTAATGCATATGAAACTATTAAGATGCACAAAGATAATACCTCAGGTCAGAACATTTTCAATCACTCTTTGTGACAAAGAGCCACTCTCATAAAGAGAAGAACTGAGTGAGCTGTGGAAGTTCGTGGGAACACCATGAATTTTCCCTTTCAGTCTGCCCTGCGTTCAGACCTGTTTGTCACAGCAGAGATAAGACAAGCCAGTTGACTCTCTCAATACGATGGCTATCTCAGCCATCATATTGCTGCTGGCCACAGAAATCCCTTTGAACATTTAAATTAGTCAGCCTTTCTGAGTTGAGAAATTAAGAGCTTTTTCTGTTTTCAGATTGACTGACAGGTTCTTTTTTTTGTTAGGAAAAAAGAAAGAAACAAAAATTAGCCATTTTAGATATCATGCAACCAAGGCATTTAACTTGTACACATATAGATAAAATCACACATAAACCTTCCCAGAAGAATCAAACAGCCTCAACATTTTCATTTGCAAAAGTTAAATTTAAAAGAAATCTACATTTTAAGGGACCTACATGGATGTCCTGATACCACACTATGGTTTACTAGAACTATACATTACAAACTTTGTACTAAGGAAGCTAAACTTAGAAATGAAATGTAACTTTACATCTGGATGTTCTGCCAGACAACATTTAACCCTCATCCTATCAACTGGGGTCCCTGCAGACCCCAGAGGTCTACTTTTTGTCATATCTCTTTTTTTTAAGACTTTGTCAATCAATTTGTTCCTAACGACTTCATGTTTTCTGTTTCTGTTTTAATAAAGTGCTTTTAAAAAGACTGATGTATTGGGCTCCTAGGGGACCCCAGTAAAAAGCACTCAATAGCCTCCTATGCAGTTTTAATAGATGTTTGTCCTAATTAATCAGGGGGTAGGGGCACTCTGTCAGTCATTGTGAAGGAAACACACACAGATGCAGCAGACGCACACTATTATGCAAATTAATTGTTACTTTCCTAAAATAATAATAATGTGTTTTTTTTTTCTTCAGATGACATTAATTACGTACTGTAGGTTGGTAGGATGAGGGTTAAAGTGCAACTTTAAAATCTTTAAAAAGGGTTCATTTTACTTTCTGGTCTTCAGAGAATGAGACTTGCTCAGGTGTGATCACGTGACGGAAATATGGGGGACGGATTGTAAAGGCCTGAAACGAACGAGTCGACGAGGAACACGTTGAATAACATTTATAAATTGATAAATATAGATAGTATAGATTGATAAAGAGATACAGTTCATTAAAAAATATTTTAGATATTTTAAAGTGTGTCACAGATTTCAAACAAAGTAGAATATTGACTTGTATACTTTAACTTATTTCAGTTGTTTTTTATTTAATGTGCACTTAATGAATTGTCAAACTGGGGTCTGAAAAGCATTTTTGTCTTCATGAATAATTCAGACTGAGATCATCAGCACTGCAAACAGGATTTTGGTGTAGAAGTATAATTATGCAAACTGTTATCTCTCTCGTGTTATTGGATTGTTCTCTCACTGTTGGTGAGCCCATTGAATCTGTACTGAATTGAAAATCAAAATATGTAATAATAATAATGATAATAAATATATTTATTGTTATCGTATTTTTAACACTGATGCAATGAGACACATTACTTGAAGCACATTACTGACTGTGAGCAGGTTTCAGTAACTCAGGAGTCCTCTTGACGGCCTTGAACTTCTCTAACACTGAGGAGCTAAAACCCACAGCAGAAGCCTTAAAGTTAGGACTGACACGCCTCTTATTTTCTCCTAACTCGGCCTAACCAGATCTACTGGGAAGGCGTATAAATAGCACGACATTTTTAGGACATTACGTGTCATGATTACGCATTTTAGACTTTTTGCGCGTCATTTACGTACGTGCCACATCGTTACCGCGAAACCGTGTTTAGGCAACAAAACCACTTGAGTTAGGTTTAAGAAAAAACACGGTTGGGCTTAAAATAAGTACGTCAACTGAGTAAAATACGTACGTAAACAACGTAGCATAAGTACGGAAAACACATCACAAGCATGACAACAAAATTGGGACACAATCAACGGTCTCCTGGTTGAAGTCCTGTATTTGTTGGACCCATCCACCTCACCTCCCTCCATCCACCATCAGCAGTACCATCAGCAGTCTCTCTCTCTCTCTTTTTATCCTACGTCAATAGCTCTGAGCGTAGCATGTTCACGTGCATGCCTTTACAGTACAGTCAGTGCAGACTACATGGCATGAAATGAGGCGGCAAAAGCAACAACGCCGTTGTTATTACACAGGAAATGACTTACTTGCCGTGTCATTCATACACCGTTTGGTGAGACCGCACTTCGGATGTTTTGTAAATATGGACGACTTTGACTCTGTGATTCCATACTTGTTATTAGTGTATTATTATGGTGGGTAGGGTGAGGATTGGGTTCATAGGGCTGCTGACTAATATCAGTGACTCAAATTGTTTCTTTGTCCAGATTGATTACAGAGAACAGTGGTGTCATAGCAAACCAAAGCAGATAATGCGGTATAATTAGTGGAATATTTTGTCGTGATGAACTGTGACTATGACTGTTGGCTAATAATATCTGCAAACCTGCCACAAACAGACCGGGAGCTCTGTGGGTTAAAGTCAAGGACCCTCAGAAGACCAGCTGAGGCAGAGAGAACAATGCAGGCTGCTAAAACCTTCTGTGGCAGAGAAGGAAAAGGGACATGCAATCATTCTAAACAGGTCTCAGCCCTGTTGGCTACTCGCAGACAATGGTTAACTTTATCCACCGTGTAGTTCATCCAGATCTGCCCTGCTTCACATGGGAGTCTATAGACTGGATCAGTACTGAAGAGTACTTCAGTACGAGTTGGTGAGTAGAGAGTACTTCTTCACTTTCCCCCACCCACATTTTCCAAGCGGTCCAAGGATGAACAGAACAGATACACCGGATGGGTTTGGCTCTATTTATAGCTGGAGACAGCAGAGGATGTGAAACCCCTACAATGGACTGAAGGCAGGTAAAGAGGAGTCTGTCTCCAACAGCTCGGCTGGGACGGTCCTCTCGAACCAGACGAGCAAATTCAGCCAGACAGCGTGGATGGGAGCATATAGGCCTCCAGATTCTGATTTACAGAAATCTCCTGACATTAACAAGAAGCTCACTTTTATTCACAACATCACTCATGACTGCGAACTTCAAGAGGGAACGTATTCTTTTGTTTTTCATCGGACTTACTTTTAACACTCATCAAGGTGCCTATGCGAGGCTTATGAGGGATTTTCACCAATACTGTTGAAGCTTGTGAATCTTTTGGCTCGACCGACCTGAAAAAGTGAAGTGAAAGGAGACTCTGCCTTGGAACTACAAATCAAGCAAGGAGTCAACTTTTTATATTTTTGCTTATGGATAGCTTCAGTTTATTGTCATAGACTACAAAGCAATTGATTTGACAGACCCAAGCCACCTGAGAGGTTTGTGAGAAGAAGCTAATCTCAATCAATTTAAGACCCCCAACAAGGGATTGATCATGGGTCTTTGCACAAGCAAGTCCACCGTCACCCTGGATCCCAGCGCTCATACCCTGAGCGCAGACCGAGCCAGCCGTCCAGCGGGGGAGGGAGTCGACCCTGAAGGGACCCCCATTTTGGATGAGGGCATCCTGATGGTTCTGCCCTTCAAGAGCAAAGCGGAGGGTGGAGGAGGAAGAGGAGGAGGAGGGACAAAGAGTGGCGGGGCCATCAACCAATCAGCCAAGGGCTACCTGGAGCTGGGGGGAAAGGGAGGAGGAGGAGGAGAGGGGGATGCGCAGACATCACGGGAGGCAGAGGAGGAAGATGAGGATGAGGAGGGTGATGAGGTGGAGGAGCTGCTCAACTTCTCAGACAGCGTGGGGAGTCTGAAGAGTGAGTACCTGGAGTAAAGAGGAGGAAGATGGGAGGTGAGAGGAGAAGAAGGAAGGGAAATGATGAAGGACGATGTACTGTTTTTTATGCCGGTCTTTGTAGTTGCTGAATGATTTTAAATAAATTTAATTTTCTGCTTTGGAACTTCTGGTGGCTGACTCGTTTTGTGTTTCATATTATAATTTATTATATAATCACAGCTGAAATACATGTTCGTCCACAAAATAGCGTTTATAATAGTATTTCTCAAGCTGTAATTAACTATGTTATTGCACATGTAACCCACCTAATGGAGTCTGGAGTCAAGCGAGATTATTGATATCAAATTCATCTGTATGTGTCCAGAGCTGGAACAGGTTTAGCCTCGCTTTGCAAAAGAGACTGAAAACATGGTGAAACTACTAGCCAATAGCTCTGTAAATATTGAGTAGAAAACGACACCTTAAAACAACTCCAAAACAGACGTATTCACACACGATATATTGCTTTCGATGTAAGAAGAAATATAAATGTAAAAAAAGTTGTTGTAGACATTCAACTTTTAGAAGTAGTCTCCACCTTGTTAATCTGCAGCCAGCCGGCGTGGCCACGTGTCTTTGCTAGCTATAGTCATCTACATTTTTAGGCAGTAGAGTTATGATCCATGTTAGTTAAAAAATGTAACTAATTACTAATCATTATCTTATTACACTAATGACTCACAGCAGAAGTTGTTGGTTGCATTGCTTTCCCCATTCCAACAACTCCAAAGCCTCCATGTTGATACTACTATAAGGTTCCTAATATGTTTTGGAAGAAACATAAATTATGTTCACTGGCAACATTATTTTCAGTTCAGTCCAGGCAAGTGTTGCATTGTCACTCTCATACTTACTCAGTCACTCACTCACAGTCATCTTCAACTGCTTATCAGGGGACCCCAAACTTCCCTTTCCTGGGCCACATTAACCAGCTCTGACTGGGGGATTCCGATGCGTTCACAGGCCAGAGTGGAGATATAATCTCTCCACCTAGTCCTGGGTCTTACCCGCGGCCTCCTCCCAGCTCGTCGTGGCTGGAACACCTCCATATGGAGGCGCCCAGGAGGGGCATCCTTACTAGATGCCCGAACCACCTCTGCTGGCTCCTTTCAACGCAAAGGAGTAGCGGCTCTACTCCGAGTCCCTCACGGATGACTGAGCTTCTCACCCTATCTCTAAGGGAGACGCCAGCCACCCTCCTGAGGAAACACATTTTGTCCGCTTTTACCGCGATCTAGTTCTTTCGGTTATGATCCAGCCCTCATGACCATAGATGAGATTAGGAACAAAGATTGACCAGTAGATCGAGAGCTTTGCCTTCCGGCACACGCTCTCTTTTTGTCACAGAAGCAAATGCACCCCCGGTGCTCTGATTCTCCGGCCAATCTCACGTTCTATTGACACCTCACTCGCGAACAAGACCCAGAGTTCACTGTTTAGTTGCATTTAACTGAAAAAGCAGTTTGAGTACATTTCATTTTATATTTATCGTCTCCCCTCGTTGATGATCTTGTTTGTTTTACTGCACCGTGATAAATAGTTTAAGGGGTGGTGGAGCTAAACCTGCAGTATCTTATAAAGTAAACAAACATTGGTCATAATAGTTGTATTTCTTTATAATATTGCAATACTCTGGTGGTATGAGTTTTGTCTAGTGCTTAAAGAGCTGGTTTAAAGGCTACAGCCTGGTCTAGCATACTGCTAAATACATCACTTTAATGCTTTCATTCTGCATTCTACTGAGGAACGCAGTATGCAGCCAGGGTCATCTCCAATTAGCCTCATGTACTCAGATTCAAACATTTGTGTTGTGACTGACTTGAGTTCCTTATCATCTTGATGCAGGGAATGATGAAACAAGTTGGAACAAGTAGGAATAATGCCATGACCGCACCGATGGGCGTGAGCAGGGGGCGTGTCACTTATCTCGTTTCACTGGTATCCGTGAGCTGTTGGGTGCATGTGTGGTGGTGATTGTGAACCATGGGGATGCATGTCGTTGTATGGTGGTGGAATCCATTCATAGTGGCTGGCGTGGATCCAGGGGGTCCTCGCCACCGCTTCTGCTTCCAGTGCTTCCTTCTGAAGTCTTGGTGAGGACCCAGTCCCCTGGTTTCAGGGAGTGGAGCTTCCCTTGGGCTGGCTGTGGCAGGGCATCTTCACCTGTTTATGGATGTCTGATAGAGTAGAAGACGATAATGGCGACAGTAACGTAACATTTCATCATCACATTGAGATGTGGAAGGGAGCGCAAGTCGTCTGGACCCATCCCTATGCTCATGGGTCTCACAAAAAGGATTTCATATGGACTAAGCCCTGTTCCTGCCCTAAGTCTGAATCTCATGTGCATGAGGACAACAGGTAAGGCTTTTGGCCAGCTGAGACCTGTCAGTTTGTTCCTGAGTGTCCGATACCTCCAGTTATTACAGGGACGTTGGTAGCAAAGAAAAAATATTAACATTTAACAAAACATTTAAAACAAACTTGTTCCATATTAATTCAGGATTACAAATGTAACTATATTTCCTTCCGAACACCGTTTCTGCAGCACATTTGTGGAAGAGCCTTGGAACTTGAAATGTAAAATATTGCTGAAAAATGCTCCGATTAGCAATCTAAGCTTTTAGGTATTATCTAGTTGACAAGACTGAGCATCAGAGGTCTCACAGTAATTGTTTGATTCTTTTCCATTATGGATTTAGTGTCAAAAAGAATGCAACCAAACTATTAGCTGAATGGGGAATAAATTAAATTGTGATTTTCTAAAATTCAACCGGCAGCAGCTTGGCTTTTCTATGGTTTTAAAAGTGAAACCATTTCTTTTGTACTTTGACACTTTTCCTCTACACCATGTAATGAACTACAGTTGCCTTGTGTTTGTTGGACCCCTACCGCCTGTCCTGTTTATGTCTTTTTGCTCTTTAAACTACGTCACCACACTTCCGGCGCACTGTCTCGGAGCGTTTACTGTTGCCGCGGATGGGTTTACGTTGTAGTCAATGGGACGCCTGGTGCATTTCATACCGACGCTAAAGGGTGCCTTGTGCGGCGGTATCGTACGCCGATGACTGTGAGAAAACCTCGGTATTTGATTCCCTGCGAGTGAGAACGGGCTGGTCAGAGAGAATCGTCACTAGCGCGACTGCACAAACCAGCCATCTTTAAATAGCCAAACTCCCGTCAATGGCGGCCGCAATTTCCAATTTACTCTACCAAGATTTTAAAAAGATGGCAGCTTGCAAAACTACGCCGACACATTCCGTACACTCCACCGTACAACTGACAAAGTGCAGATCCTTTGAGCGCCATTAAAATGATTCAGTGAATGTCCAGTTGAAGATGATGTCATGGCAGTTTCATGCACCGTCGCTACGGCAATCAGCTGAGAATCCAGCCTACACTGAAGGGTTAGAGAAAAGGACCTGCCGTACCACGCAGCGGAAGCCGACCTTTGACTCGGCTCATTCGCGAACGTCCGATCTCTGCAGCCAAATCCTGTCAGCGAGCTAACGTTGTGGCTGGCTGGCTAAAGTGAGCTAATGTTGACTTGCAAATCGGTTCGGCATTTCCGCAACAGTACAATTTTACTTTTAGCTAATTTAAAGTTTGACTGGAGTCAGTGGGCCAAGCAGTTTCATTCAACACAGCCTATATTTAATTCTCAGTTCATGATCACAGTTAAGCTAAATGGTTTCATGATTGTTACCTTTGTGAACAGTCAGACTCCTGTGTGGATTGCTGTGGCAAATGATCAGCGATGTGTTTTTGTCAGTTGCTGACATTAGTATGATAACGTGACACGAGCAGTCATCTCCTGGGTGAAAGCCCTGTGTTTTTTGTTGTTCTTTGAGTGCATCATAAATAGACTCACATGCGGCAACAGTAAACGCTCTGAGAGAGTGCGCCAGGAGGTGTGACAAAGCGGTGGTATACGACGAGTCGGGATGAGAATGTGTTGAACACACAGAGACACATGCCTCTCCAATATAAGCCTATCAGTATTATGATGAATATTCATTATGATCAAATACATACATACAAAATCAATTTAAACAATCAAGTTGATTGTCAAGTTGTTCCACTGTTATGAAGTACATCAGACATATTTGCTTTCACACTTGTAAAACAAAAGAATCAATGCATGGAAATGCTTGGTCAACAGAATTTTGTACAACTATAACACAATATGATTCAACGGAATGTCAATAAAAGATAATAATATCGCCCGGCCCTACTGTCATGAGACTTGCATCTCTCAAAGGCACACCAGAATACATATTTTAATGTGATTTAAACAGTGAGTAGGCTACTGGATGATTCTTACCAATCATGTTATCCTGACAGCTCTTACAGTTCAAGGTATCCTCGTATGATTCTACAAAAAAGTTATTTTTTGTGTGTTTCTCTGCGGACGTCCAGCAACACGAGTGATCAGTGCACCCCGACCTTCTCCCTACGCTGACTTTGTCGCTCTAAAACTACGTCACCTGACTTCCTTAGAGGCAGCCCTGCACGTCTTGGCCAAGCCCCCAGGAAGAGCGCCGGGCTTTGAAGCAAATTTCAAAGCCCTGTAGTGGCCAAACGGTGGTACTACAACTTTCTTGTCCGTCACGTGATGCCATTGGGCCCAAAAATACTTTTTCCCATACACTTACATTGGGAAAGAGACGTCTGTAACTCAGAGGATAATTGTTTTTGAGGTAAATCAACTTGAATAGCCCTCATTTAAATCATTACGTCCTAAAAGTTGTAAAACGCACTAATAGCTGAATCCAGAGTTAATTTCCTTCATCCGTTCATGTGACTGAGACCCAGATCGAGGCTGAAGTGAGGGCTGGGAGGCGGAGTTAAAGGAAACGCTACTGCGCCTGCTCTATGGGCCCAATGGATGCGGAAGATCGCCGGATGATCCGGGTACTTTATCACTTGGCAGTCGAGCCATTTTGACTTCATGCTCCACTGAGCAGCACTCACAGGAATGAACGGGAGCCCGTCTCCGACGCTGTATCCAGTTCTCTTTATACATCCATAGTCCTGGCTCATGATTACGTGGGTTATACTGTACGAATTATAGTGCATTACTTTTCGTAGGTATTTCATCGGTAAGTAGGAACAATAAATGAGAACAGCATGTACAGTTAGTTAAATACCTGCATATATTATACTCAGTTACCTAATCACAGGTGGTCTTCTGGCATTTCCGGCCATTAAGTTAATTCCAAAAATAACTCAAGGACACAGTTTAAATGGGATGACACCTATATGCAAATATGTGGCCTGTAAAGAACACCTGCACACCAGACCAACACCAATATCATACAGTCTTTACTGTCTTTGTTAGGCTTTTCATGTTCACTTATTTATGAAGGGTAGGCCTATCCACCTTATTCCTAGCCCCCATGATGCCTTGCGTGAATAATTGGCCTAACTTCCGTCGCGTTGTGTCACTGAATCATTTTCCATGGTAACGCTACGCTAATCCTCTCTCCTAGAGCGATTGTATTAATAAATCTAGTAAAACATGTGTGAACACCACCTATTACAGCTCAAACAGGATAATGTGATCATAGCTCTGCCTTCTATTATGGAGGGATGGGAGGATGACCTGAAGAAGTGGCCTCAGATAACCTACACGAGCATATTTAGCTACGTTATTGACTCCGTTGCTACAGACGGTGAAGAGATAAACAATCTGAAAAGCTCTGAGACAGATCAGTACTTCCACAGTAACAAGGTTTAGTTTTTTTCTACACAGATAACTGTACTGAAACTATTTGTAGTCAACTGCTGCCCTGCACTCCGTGTCATAAACTGCCTTACATTTTAAACTGTACAGAAAATAGTGAGAGTAACTGGCTGTCATTAAACAGACGCTACAATGCTGTGTCCTCCCTACACATGAACATCATAGCTGATGTTCTCCTGGCACTGCTGTCAGTCCTTTTAAGGACCCAACGTCTCTTCTCCGTTGGTCTTTCGTAGCCCAACTAACGTACACTAACTATATTCTGTAGGCTTACACTAACCATGTTCCGTACAGATGACATTTTCCGCCGATCATTGAATAAATACTTCTACATAAAATGTATATGGGTGTCATCTTCAGTTCCCCCTCTTTCATTCCCGACCAATCAGAGAGTCCAGTCCTGATTGCAGCTTGAGAGGGGAGATGACTAGAGCAGCGAAAATGTACATTTCAACTTAATTTATAATTCTCACAGTACTGTAGTCTGTATGAAATGATTATTATGCTATCACACGTTGTTAAATATATGATCCTTTGTTGAATAAATGCTTTAAAATGGGCATTTTTAATATCAATGGTGCACACTGACTGCTTGGCACTGCAGCAGCAACTTTGTCAACAACTTTGCACGTAATCCTGCGCCCAATATTGATGTTGCAGTCGTGTTATTTAATAAAAGGTCAATAAAGTTAAATTGAGTTAATTACATCAATTGAATATTTATCATTAATCGCTGTTGAAATCATGTCATGCGCTCTGTATGGAACACCGTTAAGCTGATCTTCCTACACAGGCGGAGACGTTACTTTTCAACAATTTTCTCAAAAACTCTTGTTCCAAAAGACATCAGTCAAAGTGTAGACAGTCTAATGGATATTCCCCCGGAGAATGAGCACACAAACAAGCTTGTATGGCTCTTAACAAAAGAGGAGTGCTGCCTGGCGTGGCGCTGAGGGGCGTAAAGTGTACGGAACACCGTACCAAAGCTCGGCAATGACATTTTAGAAAACGCTAATTTAATGTTAGTTAAATATCTGTTAAAAATAAAGCAGGATTTACTAAAGTGAAGGCAAATTACTTTTCAAAACAAGCGCCGTTGGTGGTTAGCCACTATGGTTAGCCTATGGGACTAACTAGCGTACTGCTACTTCCGCTACCTCACCAGAAGTTACAGACATAATCATTTCTATAGTAACACCCCCGAGAATAAGGTGGATAGAGTGCTACAGGAATGAGTCCTAAAACCTGTAAATGAATTAGCATTTTAGCACTTCCAGTTCCCTCGTCTGGAAGTCAATGGTTTTTAGTTAGATGTCTGAAATAAGGTCTGTGGTTAACACAAGCTGGAGAGATTTTAAAGTTTTGTTCTACAATATAAAATATGTCAGTAAATATCCACCTGGTGAATTTTGAAGCCTTTATGTGTCTTAAAAAAGTGGCTGAAGGAGACGACTAAACGTCATCATGCCGACTCGTTTTCAGCCTCGTTGTGTAGGCCTATACTCGCTCATACAACCGTGGTGTAGTTCGCTTTTTACTTCTGGCGACTGCATTCACTCTTAAAAAATCATAAAGTGGTGTTCATTTGTGAAGATTACTATACCACCTGCGACAACGTTGTCGGGGGTATATAGCACCACGTGTCCGTCCGTCCATCCGTTTTGTTTCCGGTGCAGAACTCGGAAACTATTTAACTTAGGAACTTCAAATTTGGTATGACGGTTGAAGGTGTGGTCTAGTTGTGCCTTTTGGGGGTTAATTTAAAAAAATTGGGGCATCCTGGATTTGAGGAAGGTGAGCTAATAACAAGCTACATTGTGCTCAATAGACTAATTACATTAGTTCCTAAAGGGCAAAACCTTTGGCCCTACTTTAGTAGGGGTCAAGCAGTGAGCGGGGGTATGTGAGCCATGCTCACTTTTGCCTTGTCTTGCTGAACAAAATGTGTAAATATCATAAACATTTGTTTGCCACAGGGATTATTTTCTGCAATAATCCAAAACCCAATGGAACAATCCCATAGGCTTTTTGTCGGGGGAACCAGGGCGAAGCTAACTTCCTAGTTGGCCTTCAAAAATATATCATCCCTGGAGCACTCTCTTTGAGATACTCTCTTTGTGTAGGGATTTAATACATAACCTGAAAATCCAAACAATCGGAGACAACAACACAAACTGCTCATTTACGCACAATTTTTTTTTGCTTTGGACACAATCTCATGAGGACAGTGTACTGAGGAGTAAGTTACACTTTATTTCGTTTCTCACCAGTGGTCTTATCTGCACTGAGCTGAAAATGAGCACCCCTACTATGTTCACTGCGTGCAACAAGTCTCAGATGTGGCAGGGTGGTTTTATTTTCTAAGAAAAACTACCGCAGTTATTCATCTGTTGCAGCACTCGTTTTCTGAGCCTCCCACTGACTGCAGCGATCAATACTCAATAATCACAGTATGAGGGGTAAGCATTGTTTATTCTGTTTGATGTGGTAATCAGTAAGATTTGCTGTTTTGGTCAATAATATTATCAGCTTGAGAGATAAATTGACCTTTTTCAGTTTTAGTCCTGTTATTTCTTTCACATAACAACTGGCACAACATGAGTAGGAAATGATTTCTTTGTAATTCTACTTTTCTTCTTATCTCAATGAGTAAAGGTTACAGTGGAAAACAAAGTAGCACATTTATTAATAATTTCATTTACCTTAGTCAGTGGAATTCTGTATGAAGTTTGAACCCTCACTGTCGCTCACAGTCGCATTTGTCATTAGCTGGAAATTCCTGGAGGATGCAGTTGAACAGTCTAACAGTATGTGTTAATTAACATGACATGTTATCAAGCAACCATAACCAGTTCTGTCCACACAGACGCCACTTTTAGCTTAACTTGGCCTAAGTGTCATCACACATGTAATCTCTATAAACAGCTATATGCATGGTTGTGTTGCTCTGGCTCTGGCTCTATCTATTCGGCGTGGAGAGGTGGTCGTGTTGCTCTGGCTCTATCTACCTGGCGTGGAGAGGTGGTCGTGTTGCTCTGGCTCTATCTACCTGGTGTGGAGAGGAGGTTGTGTTGCTCTGGCTCTACCTGTTTGGCGTGGAGAGGAAGTTGTGTTGCTCTGGCTCTATTTACCTGGTGTGGAGAGGAGGTCGTGTTGCTCTGGCTCTATCTGTTTGGTGACGCCAGGAAGCTTCTTGACATCCCCCTGAATCCACCTTCTCACATATGTTCACATTATATGTATTATTTTTTTGTCATATGGATTGTCTATGTTGTATTTTCATTATGCTGTTATTCTGTACACACAACATCTACAGTATTGCACGTCTGTCCATCCTGGAAGGGGGAGCCCTCCTTTGTTGCGATTTTTGGGCTATACAAATGAAATTGAGTTGACTTGACTTGAATGCAGAATCTGTAGGCAACGGTACAAGATTTTGGAATCGGAAGTGTTCTGTTTTCCGTTTGTAGTCCGAATGATATTGACCAATCACGTTTGATCGGGCTTTGTTCGCATGCAGGTAAACAGTCTGTGTGGAGCAAAAGAGGCAGAACGCATCGGCTAAAACACAATCTCTGTATAAGATATGGACGTAGTCTCCGTGACGTCACCCGTAGTTTTCTGAGAGACCATAGGGCGTCATTTAAAGGTGCCCTGTGCGTCCTTGTGCACAAGATAAACAAAACTGGGACCCAGTTTTCTGGGACCTACATGCTTGTTGTTGTGTACTTATATAGGATTAGGCAACAAAACCACTATAGTTAGATTTAGGAAAAAACAACGTGGTTGGGCTTAAAACTAATATGTTTGTACAGTGAAAATGTGTCTCTTTCGCTAGTGGTCACAGGGGCAACATGAGTTGAAGCCGTTGAAGTAGCGGCGCTGTGTGTGTTTGACCAGCGACGGTCATCCCTACGAACTACCCCCCGACCAGCCCAGCGCCTTCTTGGGTGTAAAACGTCCCCGTACATTAACTTAGACCCTAGTCCCTGTGGTCGAAACGCAATGAGTTCCTCAAAAGGGTCAAAAAGGGACTGTATACTTAAAATACCAAAAGTTAAAGTGCTCATTATTTCAGAATAATGTATAATATATAATTGGGTTATAATTATTGATGCATTGTGTTCACTTTAATGTTGCAGCTGGTAAAGGTGGAGCTCATTTTAATGAATTTATATACTGCCGGGTAGTTTTATCTATAATACGTCATCATTTATTAGTTGATTATGTTTTGTATTAATAATCTGAATCTGCAAAGTAACTAAAGTTATGAAATAAATGTGTATGAGTAAAAAGAACAATATTTCCCTCTGAGATGGAGTAGAAGTATAGAGTAACATAAAACAGAAATAATCAAGTAAAGTCCAAGTACTGCAAAATTGTAGCCTAATTAAGTACATTACATTTTATTATCACAAATCATAATTAATCTGGAAAGTAAACAACAGATTTTGAGGGACACATTTCCATTCATCAAAGATTAACACATGTACTTTGAATGTAAATAAGGTGCCAGAGTGCATAAAACACACACAACTAATCCCACATGAGCCCCTGGGCACACCTGAGGCTAACGCGGATACCCTGCCATGGATAAAGACCTACTGGCTGGATGAAAACCATTAGACTGCAGAGGAGGATGTATCTGGTATCTTTATCTTGCTTTCCTCTGAGCAGGGACGGCCAGGTCTTTACACAGAGGAGGAAATGCCGCGACAGTCATAAGCAGTCAGATCTGATCAGATAGCAGCATCATTCTTGCCACCGTGTCAGGGTCTTGTTGAGTAAAGACGTCCTGCTGTGTGGGAGCATCGTGACAACAAAAAAAATCATCAAACCATGGACACAAAGTGTAGGGAATCCCCGATAGTTTGGAAATGTCACATCCTGATGTGTTAAAAGCTGCAGACCTGTCGCCCATCCAATGACAAAGCTTCAGGAGCAGGTTCAGGTGTCTACCACAGGCAGCAAGACTTACAAGGTTTAGAAAGCTAATGCAGGTGAAGGCATAAATAATTCTCTGGACCTTTACAGTGACCTGATCTGGACTAGAAACACCAGCCAAGACAAAAATAAATTAATAAGAATTAGCCATTTGCATTGTGAGCGAGGACTTCTGTAGTAATGCTAACATATCCATCAGCCATAACCGGGTCCTCTAGGATGCTGCCTCTACTGCTGCTGCCTCTCTTCATCGCTTCTCTCGCATCATCCAGGCCAACATGCCTATCCAAGAACGAGTTCCGCGTAAATCTGAGCGTCTTGAACAACAGTGTGCAGGTAAGGTGGAATAATTCTATTGCATGTGACATCCATGTTACATCACATACATAGTTTGTTGCAGGCCAGGGAATAGTATTGTGAGTCATTAAATGTGGTCGTACTTTATTAAGACTGACGAAGTAATCGGCATTTAACAATGGATGAATCAGACCTTTCTTGCGAATGTTTTCAGTAATCTTTTCATTTTCCACCTCTTTATGTTAACATGTGTTGCAGTCTTAGCACAAATCTAATCATTTATGTTTATTGTTCAGTATAGTTATAGGCTGTGTTCAAGTATGTCCAGGGTTTGTTATATCATTGACAAACACTGAAGACTGTTCCCAGGCACGTAACCTCCTCACCGTCATACGAGAAGCAACAGTGAAAACTGATAATGTTGTGTGGGTGATGTGGGTAATACTGTAGATAAGTGATGAAACAAGCAGCCTATTAGTTATTGCTGCTGGGACAGAGCTGCTTATGCTGCTGCTGCTGCTGCTGCTGGTGATTTCTTTAACGTTGTTTCTTGTTTGGATTGACAGAACTGTCCTGACAACTGCAGCTCGGCTCATATCACTGTAAGTCTACCATGATGATATCTTCTTCTGTTGCTCTAACTCTGACTCTACGTCACCACTCTGAAACCCGCTCTTCTTCTTCTTTGCTTCCTCACCTAACTGTTTTACGGATTGAAATGTTTTCTGATTGCATTGCCTATTCAACCACATACACTCATGTATACAGAGCACTGGCTCTGGTCACCAAAGCTGTCCTTCTGTAATGCTGGGATGAAAGGGCAATTCACCATGTGAGATAATATTGACTTAAAAATCCAGTGTGTAACATATCGGGGGATCTATTAGCAGAAATTTAATATAATATTCATAACTATGTTTTCATTAGTGTATAATCACCTGAAACTATGAATCTGGCAGCGCGTCCTCTTGCCGAAGTCCGGCATGTTTCTACAGTAGACCAGAACGGACAAACCAAACACCGGCTCTAGAGAGAACCTTTCATGTTTTTTATGTTTCCTGAAGGACACCATAGACACGCTAAGGAAGGGAGGAGTGAGCGGAGGGGTATTCAGTTGGTTGCAATCTGAATGAAAATGCTTCGTGCATTATCTTAAAATGTCACAAATTTGAATTCATAACAGAAAAGTAGTTATGCCGGTGAAACACAGTGACTTTGTAAGTGTTACAATAACGGGAGGTAAAGCGATTGGGAACAGGGCACAGATAGTTTTTTGATTGAAATGTATCTACAAGTATGCAAAGTATAAATATTATGTAATTAATCTGTAAAAACACAAGAAAGTGTAAGTTTTACAAAAGGAGATTGTTGTGAAGAATTAGCTAACAATCTGAAAATGTTATTTTCATAGTGTGTGTGTGACAGAAACATGCAGACAGGTTCACGATACCACGATAGCACTCCGTATGATAAGACTGCTCTATTCTGCAGTGTCCACACACATTCACACACACACACAGCTTCAGCACCATCTTTACCACTTCCTCTTTGCTTTGCCGTTATCTCATCTGAACCAATTTCAGTTATTCGTGCATAGCTTTTGTTGACTGGTAGATGCATTATTGTTCTGTTAAGTTACAAAAGTTACATTTATTAATTATGGAAGGGATTGATTACAACAAACAAGACACCGCAAACATGGTTGATTGAACTGGACTTGATATTTGATAATACGTTTACGTCATCTCTTTATATGATCTCCTCAGGATACAGCATGCCAGTGTTTGAACCTCAACACGTCACTAGAGGTAAGTGTGTTTTTGTGTGTGAGTATAAGAGAGAGATGATTATCATTATTAACGTAATGGGAGATGAATTATTGTCTACTTGGTGTAGACATGGAAAATGTGCGTTACTCAGACAGTGTTTTCCCTCCATGTGTTAACTGTCTTGACGTTTAGTAAACTTACCAGAAATAGTCAGATGAGAAGATGGATTGAGCATCCAGCACAGAGATAGGCCATGAGACACGTTTAACTTAGTTTAGCACAAAGACTGGAAGCAGGTAGAAACTGCTAGCCTAGCTCTGTCAACAGTAAAAAAAAAAAAATACACCTTCGAACAGCGTTAAAGCTGTCCTATTTTTATCTTTGGATTTACATAGGGTTTTAGTGCCCAATTAAGCATTAGAGCTATGTCTTAAACTGCACGCATCATCTCAAAAGTCCTGTTGGCACTGTGTGATTGCCAAGTTTCAGAGAGGCTTAAAGGCTCAGAAATTGGACTCAATCTGAAACATATGTATAAATGAACTTTCAAAAAAAACATTTTATCTGAAAGGGACCTGAGGACTGTAAGAACCACATATTTTTATATTTATTTTAGTTATTTATTTAACTGAAATTATATTTTACTTTTTACCTTCATGATGGTCCATGGTTGATTGTGGGATTTTTTATTTCTTCAAAATTGTTGGCCGAACCAATTACATTTGAATGTTTTAAATCATGACCTGGTGGTAGCCACGGCTCGGTATAGTTCCAGACACTCGAGCACACAATACTGCTCACAGTTTCTTTTTCAATAAAGCCACACAATAATCAAGTAATCAAAAAAAAGCTGACAGCTGTATTCAAGTGAACTGAGTTTTCTCTCTCTGCCCTCTGGACAGGAATGTGGCTCTCGTGGTTTTGCCATTAAAGCCCTGAAATCCCTGCACCCCAGTAATTCCGCTGAGAAAGCCATCAAACATCTGACCAGAGCACTGGAAATTATGGGAAATAGGAACTGTACGGTGAGTCATCATGGTTGATGATTTGTGTTTGTGTGTATATATATATCATCTATGTTGTTAGCATTGAACTGCAGCTGCCTCCCATGAGTTTTTGGTCAGTTCACTCAGTATACCAGAGACTCACACTTTCTCTCATGTAAAACCAGAGAAAAGTCTTGATGAATTGGAGTAAATGGGGGCTGCGTTTAACAACAGCAAAATTATATCAAAACATCCGTTTACCAACTCTCTCTCTCACACAACTCATGCAGAATAATCCAAGTCTCATTAATCCAGTCGTATGCGCACTACTTCCCAAACACATTCTTCTTTACTTTAGTTTACTTACTTTACTTTGACTTTATTGTCCACCTTAGTGGACATTTGTCTTTGGCTTCTCTAGTACATGAAAGATAAATTCAAACATGACATGAAATTCAAACATTAAAAACATACAGTCGGCAAAACACTCTGCACTGTTACAAAGCATACAACCAACGTACAATTGTGCAAATGGGCAGGAAACAGCGGCAACAGATGGGGATAAGTTACACCTTTCAAAATACGTAAGGTCTTCCCTAGTGCAGTCATTTTGCATTCAGTGCCTGTATGGCATGGGGAATAAAAGACCTCTTATATATGTTCCGGCTCGCCCTTGGGACCCTAAATCGATGGCCAGACGGGAGCAGCTTTAGCTTTGCTAAAACCTGATTATTTACGCCACTTCGGAGTCGCACGGACGAGTAGTGCGCCTGCGCAAGCGTGAGACTGTTAATGCAGAAGTGTTTTAAATAGTAAGGTTGTAGCAAAATTGCATGCAAACACAAGACTTTTACCCAGGAGACCGCTGTTTGTGTCCCTTCTTCAACTAAAACCTACGATCTTTTCCTAACCCTAACCAAGTAGTTTTATTGCCTAAGCCTAAAAACTAAGTAAACCTACATTGAAAGTTTATTCTGAAAAGAAACTGTTTGCATGTAATGAGTGGAAATTATACTTTTCCTGTGAATACAAAAGTTTATTTTGAAAAGACAATATGCATGTAACGAGCAGAAACTGACTCGCCGTCGCTGACACATCCAAAACTGACACTGGAGGGCTACCTAGAGCGTCATAGTTTGAAGCGTAGGGCCACTGACCGAGCTGTTGGGAGTGAGAACGTGTTTGATATATAAGCTACTCTGTATATGTTATGTAAAAAAAAATATAGATTAGTGCAGCTATATATACAACATTGATGTCAATGTGCTTCTCCCTTCAGATGAAGATCGACCTCTGTGCGCTGTCTGGGAAGGTTTCACCGAAAAAACTCCATGAGAAACTGGCAAGCTGGCTGGAGCAATTCTCCTCAAAACAATAACCTCAGTTATCAGTGGTGACCTGTGAACCTGTTTCTTCTGTAATCCTCATTCCAATTCATTTACATTCATCAATGACAGATATAGAGTGCTCCAGGGATGACGTATTTTTGTAGGCCAACCAGGAAGTTAGCATCACTCTGGTTCCCTCCACAAAAACCCAGTGGGACTGTTCCATTGGGTTTGGGATTATTGCAAAAAGTAATCTCTGTGGCAAACACACGTTTATGACATCACTTTTATAATGTCTGAAGCGTGAATGCAATCACCAGAAATAAAAAGCTAACGTCATTTAGCCACTTGTTAGCAACTGCCTTTTTTTAAGACACATAAAGGCTTCAAAATTCACCCATGGGGTATTTGTAGAGCAAAACCTTCAAATCTCTTCAGCTTGTGTTAACCACAGACCTTATTTCAGGCATCTGACTAAAAACACATTGACTTCTAGAAGAGGGATGCTAACTCATTTCCAGGTTTTAGGACTCATTCCTGTAGCACTCTCTATTCTGCATTCATCAGTGTGATCACTGTATGTGTCAAAGCATATTTCTATGATTCATTTTCAGTATTTTAAAATTGAGCCGATTGCTGCGGCATCAGAGATGTTCTCACAATTTATTAGGCATTGTTTAGGACAAGACTGGACAATTTTTTGAGTGGGTTTTCACTCACAGAAAAGCTGTTTTCAGACAGAAGTAAAGAAAGACCCCAATTTTAAAAATAGAATAGCATAGACTGATACAAAAATAATCCCTCTGAATCATCACATCTGACCCACTAGCAGTGTGGTGCCTGGATTTTCTCTTTTCTTCTTATTTTGCTGTGTTCAGAACGTTCCTGAGTTTCAGCAATAACCCTTTATTTTTCTGATTCACTGCTTTGTTCTCACTATCGCCGCTCCCTCTCTTCATTCACCCTATAGCTCGCTCCACCATCGCTGCTCTCTCTCTCTCTCGTTGAGCCGAGGAGGAGGAACTTTGAATGCTGTGTGTTTACACAGATCAACCGACAACGGTTACATATTATACCTTTAAATAGGAGGAGAGAGGCACTGTGTCAAACCACTGTGTTTTCCACTATCAGGAGAATTTGTCCTCATATTTAAGCAGCGTACATAGTTCGGGACTGAATCAGACTTCAGTAGAATGCTGGTTTCCCCTCAGGCCCGGTTGACTGATGACATTTTTTAAACAACAGATATTGAGTCAAATTAAATGAATACATTAATCAATGAAATATCTGCAGAAATAAGTACTCGAGGAATAACTCAATAGGTGATCATAATTCATTCGTCTCATGAACATTCATCATATATTGTATCAATAATGGTAGATGCACTGTATTATTAATAACCACATACATTAATATTGAGATCCAATAATAGAAGTTAAATCAACACTCTCTCTGAATGTGCTGCATGACTCATATTTAGATGTATGTGAATTACAACCCATTTGTTAATGATAATATTAATGCTGAACATGAAATATAATGTATTTTTTTTAGACCTATTATTTATTTATTTATTATTAATTTGTTATTGTGTTGAGGATACATGTCAACTGATTCATTATTATTATTATTATTATTATTATTATTATTGTTATCCGATTCTACCACCATCCCACCCAGATGACCATGTCCTTGTTCATTCTTCTGGGCTCTTATGTAACCTTCTGTTTCTGTTCATGTTTTGTGAATCACTTTGTCAACTCTTGCTTAGTGCCACATCAATAAAAATTATTATTGTCATTAATCCAGTGTGTTGGTTTGTTTGTATAATCCGTTCTTACCCTAACTAGGATTTATATGACAAAGGAGACTATTATAGCTGCTCTCAGAATGCAGTGATTAATGTCATTAAAAAGAAGAGACAACAATCCAGACCAAGCGGGAAAATCGGTATCTTTTCAGATTGGGTAGAATTCTTAGATTAAAGCTACTATATGTATATTTTATGCAATAATTCATGGTAGTTGAATAATAGTGATCATTCTGATTGAGACAACCCCGTAGGTCGTTTGTGCAAGCAGCGTATTACGACCCATATTTACTTTTATTGGTACGTGGCGACCTCTAGTGGGCGTAGTAATTATGACGGGAGCAAAGGAAGAAGTCAGGTGACGTAGTATAAAAAGCAACAATGTCCGCATAGGGAGGAGGTCGGGGTCAAATAAACACAGGACTTCGATCCAGGAGACCGCTGTCCTGTGTGTTCTGTCAAAGTTTTTTTAACTCAACATTGACGTTGACGTATGTCAGTTAAGTTACGTAACAAACTTACTTATTTTAACCCAAACCATGATCTCTTCCTATACCTGACATAGTAGTTTCGTTGCTTAAAACCTAAACAAACTGCGACTGTTTCAGGACGGGAACCACGTGTTTAAAACTGCAGGAACAAACAACCTATGTAGTAGTAGTATGGGTTGGAGGACTTGTTGTCCTGCTGGTATACAGGGTGGGTATAGATGGTGTGATAATGCGTCCCTTTCACAGCGTTTCACATTGCACACAGAGTTAGGATTCTGACAATAATATCAGATCTTGTGATTTAAATATATTACAGTGAAAGATATCACATAGTTCTGACTATATGTGATATAAAGTCAGAACTATGTGATCTACAGTATGGTCTATGGCAGCTATTCTCAACCACCTGTGGGCCTCAGAATACCATCTAGTGGGCCGCAGAGGTACTGCCAAATGGTTAGATTAACCTTTCAAAATCTGACAACCACTATTCAATCTTTCAGAGGTTGTAGCGGGCTCAGTTTTAAAGCTAGAGTGAAGATCCCGGCATCATATGAAACTAGTAAACCTGATGAATCCATCGGTACCAACCATGTTAGACTAGCTGGTCATGAAGGAGGTTAAATAAGTTATGCTAAATTTTGGCGAGGAAAAACTGTCATGTCCATTTTCAAAGGGGTCCCTTGACCTCTGACCTCCAGATATCTGAATGAAAATGGGTTCTGTGGGTACCCACGAGGCTCCCCTTTACAGAGATATATGTCTCGGATGCAGTGACACAAAATGGAGCGGTTTTTTAAATGAAAAAGTGATGTTGGAGACAACCCTGCACCAGTAAAAGCTCCAAAGCGTGTGGAGAGGAAATATGACCCTGATTTCTTTTCATAATGGCAGGCAGTGATGGGTTAGTGTAAGCTGAATAATTATGTGGGTCATTACACATGACAGTGGCATAACACATATTTATAGCCCAGCTTGTCATTTATTTGGGGAGGTGGTCCACGGAAATGTTTTAACAATCAGAAGTGGGCCTCAAGTTACAAAAGGTTGAGAACCCCTGGTCTATGGTATAGGGAATGGGAATCGCTGAGCATTCTGGGGCGGCTCCACCATTTTTGGAGGGTAGCGTACTAGTTGCGGTAGCTGTCATTATCGGTCCGATGCATACTGGAGATTTTTTCCAAATCAGTACAACATCCGGGTATTTTTGGCATACTGTAGATTTTGCTTTTGTTTGCATACTACATGCTACATTTTGACCAAATCAGTACGTACTACTAGTATTAGGTTTAGAATACAGCCACACTGCGTGGTGAAGAGCTGATGACGACCAGGTGAGCTTGATTGCGGAGGCAGAGCAAGTGTGGATCGCTGCAGGCAAGCAGACCAGATTGAGGACAGAGTGCATCCATGGGTGCGTGATTCTAAAGCCCAATAGGGGAGGGACGATGTAAGATTAATAATCTACTCAATAAAAAATACCTTTAAAAAATAAATATAAAGTATAAAATAGTGATAACACCACAGAGGGTTCCAGGGTGAAGAGCAGCATGGGTCTCAAAGACAGTACACCAGAAAACAGTTGAAGTATGAATTTATTTACACTGTAAAATGTAGGCCTGCCATAAAAACAGTATATTTGGTTATGGTGTAAAAGAATAAAGGCACGGTCATACATGCGCGAATGCTGGTGAGTAACCATCGCCTGTCAATGGCGTATTTGCCTGAAAGTTCACCAAAGTTGAACTGCAAGCAAATTATTTGCTTCGCAACCGGAATCAAATGTTTTTTCGCCCCTTCGCTTGCGGAAAATGAAAGTGAGTGGGAGGCGAATGTTGATTTCACACGTGTGCCTTAAGGCAGTAAGTGGAACGTATAGAGTAGAAGAAGCTGTCAGTATGGGATGACAGAAAGCGCTTCTGACTTCAGCTGTATTTTCATATTTCCAACAGAAATTAAATGTGTTGCACCAGAGTGAGCTTTGTGTCATTCCTGCCTGCGTAACAGTATAATTGATTCTTCTGTATTGTCATACAGTAAATGATCAAACTGTGACTGGTATGGATCAGTATTGCCATCTGAAATAGTCACACGCCATATCATTGCTAAAGGGCATAATGAAATGTAATCCATTTATCCAATTCACTTCTAAAAGTTATTTATACATCACTGCCCCATCTAGACGACTATATCTGACTTTTGAGTATTCTGTTAAATTCACACATCAGCAGTTTTTTCTTTTGCCAGCTGTCTTTCCTGCATTTGGCAGCTTCAGCTGTGTTACTTCTAGCTTGAATTATGTGTTTAACTTCTTCGTATTTGTCTAATATAGTTTGCTCTTCCTTTGTAAAATGTGCCGCTCTGCTTGTCTGTCTGCAAGTCAGTAGACTTGTCCATGTTTGTGATTGGTCAGATGCTGCACACACCGGCCCTTTCATGTGAACGCGCTCACAGCCAGACTGAGAAACCCTGGGTTGACTTACGGAGTTGATAACCAGCGTTGTAGGACTGCTTAGCGGGATCTCGTTTGTTAGGGTTAGTGAAGTCAGATAACGAGAAGATACCCTGGGTATGTTGAACTCGCTTCGTGGTACAGGCCTCTGGTCTAGGGCTCAATATCTCATTAGAGATGTTTATGTTGGGTCCTAAGTAGAACGCAGAGCAAAGATTCCTCCATGTGTTGTTGATATTGAAAACTTACAACTGGGGCTGTTCTATAGAGAAAGGTGGTGCATTAAATCACAGCTTCACATAAAACTTGTGCCACTGTAGAGGGAAACTAACACAAAGAGGACTTTTGGTACCAAAAATTTACTTTTTAAACTGTAACTGTGGAAGAACACACTTGATTTGTCGAAGTCACACTGCTGAAGCTTTGTATTAGCTTCAGCTGAACTTCTTCTGAAGGACTCTGAATTTTGTTCCCAATCACTTTCGTTGAAATTGCTTTAAAGGTCACATATTATGCAAAATGCACTTTTCCATGTCTTTTAAACATCAATATCTGTCCCCAGTGTGTCTACAGGCCACCATAGTATCATAAAAGACCATCCTCTCTCTTTTTCTCCTCCTCCGTTTGTCCGGAAATGGGTGCAGAAATAAAAATTCGCTTTTTTCCTAGTCTTCTGACGTCATTAGGCAGAAATGCAAGCCATATATGGCTTTCCTGTTTCCAGTGAAACAGAACAGCACCCCCCTCACCCCATACCCCGGCTTGGTAACCCCGCCCACGGAGTAGCCGGCTCAGCAAGCTGCGTCCGCCATTGTTATTTCGACTGTTTACTAGTAAACATGCTGAAAGGAAAACCCGCTTGTTCTGTTGTTGGCTGCAATACTCCACACAAAAGCTTGCACCATGTACTCCCATCATCTAAATATAACATGTTCATTCACAAAGGCTTTATGTAATTACACTGTTTAAACAGATGATATTTATATATTATATATATATTTGATGTCATGCATGTAGCAGAGTACAGGTAGTAAATAGTGACTTGTAAGCAACACAACACATTTCTGTTTCACAGTCAAACTTTATTTGAGTAGACAGATGACAATATTAATTATTCACAGCATTTGTAATCATCTCACCTGTTAGTTAGTTATGTTAACATGGTACAGGAGAAAGTCTTCAGCTCTGGTAAACTATGGTAAGCTAAGCTCCGGTGGTCTGTAGTCATGGTAACACAGAGACAGCTACTACAGTAAATAATATACCATTACTCTGATCTTCCATACATTTATCTTTTAGCAGAAATAATGAACTGACTACTGTTTCACATCTTCTATTTTCCACCCTGATGGTCGCTGTGTTTACACACCGTGTCATAGCGGTAGCATGTAGCTAACCCGTTAGCATGTAGCTACATGCTAATGGGTTAGCTACATGCTACCGGGTTAGCTTTGTATCTCCATGTAAACAGAGCCATCTGCCCACAGCTGTCTGCTCTCCTCTGGGATGATTCTGTCGGTCATTTCTCACAGATGGATCTGTAAAGACAGACGTAAAACAGAGTGTATGTTTACGGTTTACAGAGTTGATGCATAAGGTAAACACTGAGCTAACTAACAGAGCTATAAATAGCATTATTTACCTGAGAGAAACCGTCAGGAAAACCTGGAATCTGGACCGCAGATGTTCATCATGTGTCGCCGATTTCTGATCAGATTCCTCCGGTAACGTGCGCTGGGTGAAGTTTCTGGTTTATAAACTTTAAAGTGGTTTATAAACTTTATTCTAGCTGCTATCTCTCCACTCGTCTCTCTCTCTCTCTCTCTCTCTCTCTCAGAGAGAGCTTCTCCGGGAGGGAGGGGGAGGGTGACGCTGTTGTTGAGGACGTTTGATTGACAGAAAACGCTGACCAATCAGAGCAGAGTGGGAGGAGACAGAGGCTACAGACACAGAAATCAGCACTTTTGGAAATGGGCTGAAACAGAGGTTATAGAGACATGCTGGAATGCATGATCTGATTGTTTTTTTGAAAAAAAACTTCAGAGACATGGTTTGGAGGTGTCTGAGACCTATAATAACTAGTTTAAATGGAGTATAATATGTGACCTTTAAGGGGGTCTTTGTGGCCGGTATGACCACAAGAAACAATTACAGCAAACAAAAACTCTTTCATGGGCATGTGAATATTGTTGTAGGACAGACATGAAAAAATGTGGCCACAACCTTTAAACAAGTGCTGTGTTCTGTTCAAGGCAACATGGTGACTTGACCTATTGTCTAATGATAGAGCCACTGGACTGTGCTGCCCTCTGTAGGCTGCTTTATCCAAGACAGCACCACAGTGTGTGTGTGAGAGAGAGAGAGAGAGAGAGAGAGAGAGAGAGAGAGAGAGAGAAAGAGAGATGCACATGTGCATGGAGCATGTGAAGATATTGAGGAAGTAGCAGTACAGTAAGGTAACATATTAACAGAGACAACAACGGACACTATATCAGCATCCAGCTATGCAGCCACCTCCCAGAAAGGTAAGGTACTGTAGTCTAATGTGGAAGAAGAGTTCATGTTAATGTTGAGAGTGTTTAAAGCTGACTGCTTTTGTGTCTGTACTTCTCTGCTACCTTCTTTCTGTTTCTCTTGCACAGTTTTTAAAGTTAATACTTCTTCCAAATATATGATAATAAATGCATTTTTCATAGTATGCTTCCAAATATGTCTGAGAGATACAGTAGGTGAGATAGGTTGGATAGTGGATGCATTTTCTATGAAAAGTAGCTATTTGTCTGCAAGTATTGAAAATGCACTGACTCTTAAAGGTATTTGTTAAATGTTGTAAATAAATGTACTGTAGAAGCTCATTTAGTGCATACTGTATATTGTAAGATAGCTATTTTAGGCCTTGCAGACTTTTGATACGTTGCATCTTGCACTCCAGTCAGAGTTGGACTTAATATTATTCCCTTAAGAGCAAATATTTTATCTGTTATAATAACCCATAACTCTTTTTACAATTTATGACTGGAAACATTTGTCATTTAGCTGCAACGTGCATGACTTTGATTGAGAGTAATCAATTCAAAGTTGGTTTTCCAATTGGTTTTGTTACTGGTGACCAATTTCAGTCAGGTCCGGTACAGAGAGAGAAATGTTTCTTTGTTGTTTGTTTGTTTGTTTGTTTGAAATGATGAAAAAAGAAAACTGTAAAAGACAGATGATGCGAATTTGTTAGAACATCTATTTACTCTCTGCAAAAGTAAATCTGTGGTATGTGAGGGTTCGTCTTTGACTTCTACCATCAACTAATACAACTATCTATTACCTAAATGAAGACTACATCCGAGCCAGGTGTTCAGGTTCAACCCTACAAAGTCTCCTACAAAATGACGTTCCCATACAACTACACTGCATTCTCAATTATGTTTCAAAGGAAGCGTATTTTCTCCCGGATTACGGTCGCAATTTTAAACATGTGATTAATGTTGTAAATTGAAACAAAACAAAATTCCATGTTTACATTTAGGCAACAAAAGTCCTTGGGTATAGGTTTAGTAAAACATGGTTTGGGTTCAAATAAGTTTGTTACATTACGGATGTAAATTAAAATGATGAAATCTAAAATAATAAAATATAATAAATAAAGTCTACGTCATTTTATATTTTACTACCAGCATCAAGATATACTTAAAGTACCAAGTAAAGCAGTCATTATGCAGAATGGCTTATTTCAGAATTATATATATACACTGTTTGTATATATATATATATACACACCACTGATCAGCCGTAACATTATGACCACCGACAGGTGAAGTGAATAACATTGATTATCTCGTTACAATGGCACCTGGCAGTAAGTGGGATATATTAGACAGCAAGTGAACATTTTGAACTTTGAACTTTGTGTTGGAAGAAGAAAAAATGGGCCAGCGTAACGATGTGAGCGACTTTGACAAGGGCCAAGTTGTGATGGCTAGATGACTGGATCAGAGCATCTCCAGAACTGCATCTCTTGTGGGATGTTCCCGGTCTGCAGTGGTCAGGACCTACCAAAAGTGGTCCAAGGAAGGAAAACCGGTGAACCGGCGACAGGGTCAGACCCGAGGCTCATTGATGCACGTGGCGAGCGAAGGCTGGCCCGTGTTGTCTGATCCAATAGAAGAGCTACTGCAGCTCAAATTGCTGAAAAAGTTAATGCTGGTTCTGATATAAAGGTGTCAGAACACACAGTGCATCGCAGTTTGTTGCGTATGGGGCTGCGTAGCCGCAGACCTGTCAGGGTGCCCATGCTGACCCGTGTCTACCGCCAAAAGCGCCTACAATGGGCATGTGAGCATCAGAACTGGACCATAGAGCAATGGCAGAAGCTGGCCCGGTCTGATGAATCATGTTTTCTTTTACATCATGTGGATGGCAACAAGTTCGAGATGTTGACTCGGCCTCCAAATTCTCCAGATCTCAATCCAATGGAGCATCTGTTGGATGTGCTGGACAAACAAGTCCGATCCATGGAGGCCCCACCTCGCAACTTACAGGACTTAAAGGATCTGCTACTGACGGCTTGGTGCCAGATACCACAGCATACCTTCAGAGGTCTAGTGGAGTCCATGCATCGACGGGTCAGGGCTGTTTTGGCGGCAAAAGGGGGACCTACTCAATATTAAGCAGGTGGTCATAATGTTATGGCTGATCGGTGTATATATTATATATATACATTTATGAATTATTGATGCATTAATATGTCCATCACTATAATGTTACAGCTGGTAAATGTGGTGTAAAGTGTAGTGCAATAAAGTGACTGTTACAATAATATAATATAATAATATAACATTGATGAAATGCTCCCTTGTGTGTGTGTGTGTGTGTGTGTGTGTGTGTGTGTGTGTGTGTGTGTGTGTGTGTGTGTGTGCGTGCATGCGTGTGTGCAGGTAAAGGAGAGCCAGCAGGTGAAACTGGTGTTCTCAGAGCAGCTCAGCAAATTGCAGACCAAACAACATCAGGACACTGAACTGCTGGAGGAGATCAGGTACAGTTCTCACCAGACTGTGGATATCTGCATGAAATCCTCCCATTCAATGAGACAGAGGGTGATAGGCAGAGAGATCAATACAGAAGCGGAGAGTGAAAGCATGTTAAATTACATGTCTGTTGATGTTGTGTTGTCCTGTGTTGTGTTAATCTGTCTTCCCCAAGGACCTTCAGTAAGCAGCGAGCAGCTATAGAGAAAGAGTACGGTCAGGTGAGTACACATAAGCTATTCCAGTCCACTATTAGTCCTTTTACTGGAACTTTTCATTTTGTTTTTTACTGGAAATGCTCATCATTTATTGATTTGAGGTCCCATATCAGTACCTGAGTGCTGTGTTGTTGTTGTTTGCCGCCTCTTGTGACTCTGTGTGTGCAGCATGTGTGTGTCGGTATGTTTCAACACAGATGCCTTCCTAGATAGGGACTGATTTGGATTTGTGTTGTGAAGTCACTCGGTGGACCGAAGCGCAGGACACTGACACAGAGGTATGGGTCAAGTTTAAGAAGATTTCATTGTAGGACAACAGAGAATGGAGGGGCGATGGTGGATGGCAGACTATAGGCATGACAGGTGGATGAGGGCGAGTGGCGTGGTCAGGCTGAAGTTGCTTGAGGGTTTGCAGGCATCAGTGGAAAAGACCGATAATGTCGAGCTAGAAAAACAACACAAGTAAGACATCAGTAGAGTGGGCAATCCTTAATGTGGCCCAGGACACATTTGCGTACACACTACTAAAAGAATGTGGTCATATGTGGCCCAGACCACCTCTGAATGTGGTCTGAAAGATCAGATCTCAATGCGTCTTGAGTGCGTTCACACCTGTACTTATAGAGCTGTCCACTTGTGATCCGATCACTGAGGACGCATGTTAATACCAGGTCTGAACAGGGCCTTAGATGCCTGAAATAAGGTCTGTGGTTAACACAAGCCATTTTAAGAGACATTTTAACATTTTGTTCTACAAAATAAAATCCATCAGTAAATATCCCAGTGGGGAATTTTGAAGCTTTTACGTGTCATTAAAAAGACGGTTGCAAACAAGTGGCTAAATGAGACTACAGAGCTTGTCGGGCACATTAAACGTCTTCATGCCGACTAGTCCGCCTTTACAGCCTTGTTGTGTATACTCACGCTCATGACGATTGCATTCACGCTTCTAAAATTGTAAAGCGGTGTTCTTTTGTGAAGATTATCTTGCTGAACAAAATGTGATATAAGTATCATAACCGTGTGTTTGCAATAATCCAAAACCCATTGGAAGAATTCCATTGGTTTTTGTGGAGGGAACCAGGCACAGGCGCAGTTTGCGTTGTTTCAGGGGGCTCACTGAACCCTCTAGAATTGCATATATATTTTTTTTATAATAACGCAGAACTAATCGACATTTTTGTGTCTTCATATTGACAGAATAAGAAATAGATAGATAGTTTTGTGGTCTTTTTATTTACTTATAGCCTAATAATATCGGACACTCTGTCCACACACAGTTAAATATGCACTTCTGTTACGCCATGTAAACAAACCACATGGCATCAGCTGTGAGCTCCAGATCAGACTAGAGATGTAACTACTTTAAAGATGGGTGAGTAGTACTTGCTATCTTCTGAAGTTTGTGTTTTTTAAACAGAAAACACAGGTTTTGTACTGCGATATTTACTGAAAATGACAAACAACACAGCCAGCAGTAGCCTCAGTAAACTTTCAGCTGATCTACCTCCAGCCTGCTGTCACCTTATTTAGGTGTTTGTAGTGAAATGAGGAAGATATCATACGGATAACTCCTCATTTCAACTTCACCAATCAGCCGTTCCTCGTCCATTGCGGCGCTTCCAAAGCGAGTGACAGGAATAGATAGAAACATGGCGTCTGGCAAAAGTTCAGCTCAAAACGGCGCGCTGCTCAGCACTATGGAACCAGGGCGATGCTAACTTCCTGGTTGGCCGCAAGGCCTATAGAAAGGAGACTGGGTCACGGGCATGCGTTGTTTGCACCATGGTGGAGAATGTGTCATATATGTGTGATCATCTGTGTGTGTGTGTGTGTCCAGTCCACACTAATACTTACAAATCATTTCATTGAACTAACTGATTCATGAAAATGTCTGACACTTGAAATCCTTTGCATTGAAATACTGGTATCACTAATTTCACATTTCATTTTTGTTGTTTGTTACAAGCAGACAGATCTACCCAGTGCCAAAAGAGGAATATATATAAGACAAATTGGGAGGTACTTTTAAGCAAGTCTACAGCCACGCTAGCCATTCTGTGAGGCTGGACTTTGGCACCTTTGTGATTTGAGCTAAATGCTAATTAACTCATTTGGACTAGTGGAAATGTCTGGTTTTGGTATTTGGTCATGAAACAAAATATTGAATGATAATGAAATTTTGATCTGATAATGGTGTGTGGCTACAAAAATCTGTTAACATCATATTAAGGCAAAGTCAACAAGGCAAACAATAGCAAGTCAAAGAAGTAACAGATAATACAAATAGAAAACAAAAACGATGCAGACAGCTTAATGCCAGTTTAGAGACAAAGAGGTCAGAATGAAATAACATGAAAACCAAATATTCTCCATCATGAGACCTTGCAAGATGTTGGATGTAATCTTAGACTGCATATAAGGATGGAGGACGCGTCTCCACTTCCTTCCACTGTACTACAATTTTCTTGGGGTTGTGATCTGTGCATCTTCAGGCTCTTCAGAGGTTAGCTGTCCAGTACCAGAAAAGAGACTGGCAGAGAGGAAATACAGATGCTATCACTTCTGGGTAACTACACACACACACACACACACACACACACACACACATAACTGTACACAGCCTTCTCATCAGCAACCACTAGACGGGTATTTCTGGCTGCTCTGATGTCATTTTCATTAAATACGAAAAGTTGCGTTAGCCAATGTACACTTAGTATTGATTTAATAGGTTTGCTAAGAACAATGGTTGATGTTGAGATTACATAATTGTTTAAGCAAATACAACATGTTGCTTTAAGGTGATAATGCATGACAGTGTCTAACTCCATGACACTGAGTTTTTTGGACACCTTGGAGGACATTCTTGAACATCTGCAATGTCATCTTACTTAGGACATAAACAGTAGAGAAGGTTGTGTTTAAAAAGCTATAGCGCAAGACAAATAACTGAACATAGATGCATGACTTCAATATTTATCCTTGTTGCAGGTCAAAACTACAGCAGGATGGTCATAGCCAAATCTTTAGAAGACTACTAACAAAAATAAAGACGTTCCTCATGAGGTCAGGACCATAGGAGGGCAAACAGGGCCCTACTTAGCTAACTCAAAGCACAACCCGATCTCATGGAAAGGCCATGAGATGCAGCAGTTCACGCCAGTTTTGTGTCCTGTGCTGTGTGTGCCATATCAGGACTACACAGGCAGGGTTTATTGTTTTCCTATAACCTCCTCAAATTCAGCCATCGACAGGAGTTATAAAGCGTGAGACAGGCAGTGTAGCACATGTCAGTGTCACACCTCTTAATCTGTAGACTACATCAGAGATGCGCCGTTTGAGAGAGACCGCAACCAGGCTACTTACTGTATAAAGAGAACAAACAGAAGTTATATTAGATGGATCATCATTAAATATGTCTGATTTGTCTTTTAGTAATTGAGTTGGAGCAAGGGCCTCTTCCTTGACAAATTTAGCAAATGCATGGTTCACATTATCAGGTGTACAAATTGAAGTATACATAGATTATGAGCAAGAATATGTCCAAATGTGCATTGTGGCTATTTACATTATAATATACTAGGAATATAATACAGGGGTCTGTCTTTATGGCACATATTAGAATTAGTATTATGTTGATTATGATCAGTTTCAAACATATTTACAGAAAGGTACTTAGATGTGCACTGTTAGCTTTTAGAGAGAAGAAGTGTAAAGTACACTTAATCAGTGATTGTCAGTCCATTGGTGTGTGTGTGTGTGTTTGTTTTCAGGAGTGTGTTTGGTGTGTGGCGGTCAGTGGTAGATGCTACAGCTCAGTCTGCCGCATCACGACTAGCCGCTGCAGAGGGATACCGGCGACTGATTGGACAAGCCTCCACAAGTCTTCGCAATGCAAAGGACGTCCGAGCTAAGAAAGTGAGAGAGCTGCACACAGTATACACACACAATGCTCAACACTTAGGAGCTCATTGGATGTTTTATCATCATTGTGTGTGTGTGTGTGTGTGTGTGTGTGTGTGTGTGTGTGTGCGTGTGTGTGTGTGTGTGTGTGTGTGTGTGTGTGTGCGTGTGCGTGTGCGTGTGCGTGTTAGGGCCTGGAGCAGCTCCAGAGGGTGCAGGGGGAGGTGGTGGATGCTCTGCGGGAGCTGCACAGGATCAAGAAGAGCTACCACCAACTCAGTCACATCGCCGGTGTGGCCAGAGAGAAAGCTGCTGATGCACAGACCAGGTTGCTGTGTGATGATACTAACCCATGAAAAAGATCAGTAGAGCTTCATTTAAGAAGAGGCAACTTCCGTTTTGTACACACAAGCAATATGTGAGCCGGTGCTGTCTGTCTGCTGAAAAAGGGGAGCGTTAAAGAGGTCTGTAGATCTCAAGCCATACATTAGAGATATACAGTAAATTCTGTAAAATGTCAAGCCCAAAAGTCACCAGTGCGATGCTAAAATGCGGTGTGTGGGAATACAGAAAATCTGCATTCAAATATTCCCACGACAACTATGCACACCCGGTCCAGTTCAAATTATCCGCATTGCCGTGTTCCATTTTCATCACAAAAAACAAAAATCCCTTATTTTGTATAGTGCCTGTGTCCATTCCACAATTACACTGTACATAAAGAAATCAGACCCCAAACACTAGCTGTTGTGTTCCTGTGACCATTGACCAACATATAACATTAACAGCTACATTACCATCTCAGGCCATATATTGTCCTTTATTAGGTAGCCGTCGCGTTGTTTCACGTACAACACCGGGTGTTGAGAAACTAAATTGATAAGACGTTCCTCCATTTTGGCAGCAAGCTACCTGGAGCTATAGAGGTACGACATCACTTGGAACAAAGGATTTCATTGGTCAAACATACAGTATATTTCCGCAGGCGTAAATCCGCTGAAATCGAGGTCTGTCCGAATATTTTTTGCCGCAGCACAAAGGTTCCGCAGGTGTGTGCAAACATTCATAAGAACCCACAACTTTATTTTTGTAAATTTCCGTGCCAATTTTTTGGGAGGAAAATTTGTGCTTGGTGTGAAACTTTTCAAAACATTTCTAAAAGTGTGTGTGAACAGAAACAAATAAAGACATCATATTTGATGCCTTTACTGTACATTCTGAATAAGCTAGAGAGGTTAATTGTATGTTATTTTATTTATGTCTTATATGTTTTAACTGTCTTCCAGAGCCAGAAAGAGTGAGCATGGGCTCTTCCACTTTAAATCAGGACTACACAAGATGACCACCAAGGTATGAATCTGAAATGAACTATGTTAGATCGTGTATGTAGTTCCTACATAACAGAAATGAGCTACCGACGCAGACCAAAGTAAGAAAATCATGTCATTTGCAAAGACCATTTTGTCCTGTTTGTCCCCTTAAATCTGATGTTTGAGTATTTCCACCGTCATGTGAAATGGAAATTACAGTAATACCCTCCCGTCTCACGTGACATGAACTCAACATATGGCATGATATCAATATTTCATTTTTGAACATCACGGTTATCGTCAATACCGGTATATCTGCTGTAGCTGCGAGTTTACTGTTAGCTCAGTCACAATAGCGCTCTGCATTTTATCTGCCATTGCTCATCATTTCGTTATTGCCAATTGTCAGCAAACTTTTTAGCTCGTTTGCTATTGGGACAATAATTTCAGTTTTTTCAAAAGACGTATTTGTGCCATTGACTCCTATCTCATAACTGTCTCATAAAACCTACCTCTACCTCTTCCCTATACTTTGATTAAAACATATTTCTGTTGAACCTGGGGAGTTGTGTGTCCACCACCACAAAGGATCCTAATGGACTTTCCATTGGCATTGTTTCATTGTAATGTGCTGTTAAAAGGGCATATAGTCATGTCACATATTTTTGAGAGATAAGGCTGGTCCAGGCCTTTAGGACAAAACAATAAGCTAAAAGAGGCTACATTTGCTGTAATAGCCGCCAGATATGTTTCAATTATGTGGCAGCTTATTACACTGCATTCACACATTTTTTTTCACATTAGTGTTATTATCCCACTGTAAGATTTAAAGAGATTTAGTTTTAGTGGTTTACAGTGGTCTATTCTCTATTTGTTCCCTTTTTCATGGTAAAGTCTGGGATGTTTGTTGCATGTTTCACTTGAACTAAAAAATATAATGTTGTGTGTACAGCTCAGCGCCAGGTTGAGAGAGTGTGACGACCGTTTGACTGAAGTTCGTAATGAGTATCTGCTGGCATTATCAGCTGTCAACGGCCATCACCAACACTACTACACTAATGACTTACCACATATTATGGAGGTAAAACACACACACACACACACACACACACACACACACACACACACACATTGATAACTTGGCACATAGAAACTGGAGAAAAGGAAGCTAAAAGCAGTTTGAGTAGTGAGATCTGATAAAACGCTAACCACATCATTTCCTGACATCTAACAGAATGATGGTGTGTTGAGTTTGCTCTGCACAGTGTGCACACAGCCGACTCTCCTTATTCTCTCAATCTGTACATTTCTGTTGCAAAAAATCAAATAGCTGTCAGCATGTCTTCCTTCTTGATGTTCAATTTTAGCTGTCACCCACTAACTAAAGGCTGAACTAAAATGTAACCTGTATTAACCCTGATAGTTGAGATCATGGCATCTTTGGAGAATCTTCTCCGAAATGTTTTACAGACAATAGAAACAACACTATAGAACATACAGTAAAAATAGCAGACACACCACCATTCTGTGTGAACTAACCAAAACAGGACAATATACATTGTCTTAACCCAAGCTGCCCTCACCACAAAAATGTCCCTATTGGTCGCCTGTGCAAGCAGCTTTTTATGACCCATATTCATGATTGTTGTTAGGCGGCGACCTCTAGTGGCCAAAGTAATTATGACGGGAGCAAAGGAGGAAGTCAAGTGACGTAGTACAAAAACCGATAAAGTCAGCGTAGGGAGGAGGTTCGGTGGATGGATGGGTCAAACAAACCTAGGACTTAGACCCAGGAGTCCGCTATACGTGTCCCAAAATCAAAAGTCAACACGTTATAAGTTATTTTCAGTTATGTACGTAAGTTAGTAAGCACTAAAGTAACTATGTCACGTACGTCGTAATAAACACTTATTTTAACCCACACCATCTTTTCCTAAACCTAACCAAGTTGTGCTGTTTCACAACGTTAAATAGAACGGTCATATACACCGATCAGCCATAACATTATGACCACCTGCCTAATATTGATAGGTCCCCCTTTTGCCGCCAAAACAGCCCTGACCGGTGGAGGCATGGACTCCACTAGACCTCTGAAGACATGCTGTGGTATCTGGCACCAAGCTGTCAATAGCAGATCCTTTAAGTCTTGTAAGTTGCGACGTGGGGCCTCCGTGGATGTAACTTGTTTGTCCAGCACATCCCACAGATGCTCGATTGGATTGAGATCTGGAGAATTTGGAGGCCGAGTCAACACCTCGAACTCGTCGCCATTCACATTATGTAAAAGAAAACGTGATTCATCAGACCAGGCCACCTTCTTCCATTGCTCCGTGGTCCAGTTCTGATGCTTATTGTAGGCGCTTTTGGCTGTGGACACGGGTCAGCATGGGCACCCTGACCGGTCTGTGGCTACGCAGCCCCATACGCAACAAACTGCGATGCACTGTGTTCTGACACCTTTCTATCAGAACCAGCATTAACTTTTCAGCAATTTGAGCTCCAGTAGCTCTTCTATTGGATCGGACAACACCGGCCAACCTTCGCTCCCCACGTGCATCAATGAGCCTTAGGTCTGACCCTGTCGCCAGTTCACCGGTTTTCCTTCCTTGGACCACTTTTGGTCGGTCCTGACCACTGCAGACCGGGAACCTGCTCGTCTAGCCATCACAATTTGGCTCTTGTCAAAGTCGCTCAAATCCTCTTTACGCTGGCCCATTTTTTCTGCTTCCAACACAAAGTTCAAAGTTCCAAATGTTCACTTGCTGCCTAATATATCCCCCCCACTGCCAGGTGCCATTGTAACGAGATAGTCAATGTTATTCACTTCACCTGTCAGTGATCATAATGTTCTGGCTGGTCAGTGTATAGTCTGCTGTTTGTATATAGATAATGAACATAATGCACTGAGGACTGTAGATCAGGGAATAAGGGGTTGGGGGTTCAATAGGGGCCTCCAATTATATTCCGGTCATGCATTATTGGATAAAAGCTTTTGAAAATGGTGGTAAAACAATTTGAAATAATGAAAACTGACACCTGTACTCTCATCTCTCTCATCAGCAAATGGACGGTGATGTTTATGATGATTTGAGAAGACATTTTACCCTGCTGTGTGGGACAGAGATGGACACCTGTCTGGCCACACACAAACAGTACGGCACAATATGGGAGAGTGTTGCTAAGGTATGTGGAGTGGAGTTATCGTAACCACCAGATCAATAACACAAACTGCTGACAGTCATATTGGAAGTTCTCGATTCAAAGGTATCAGAGTTTATTTCAATATCTTTCCAAACCTTTTGTGGACTTTGTTGAGTTTTATCCATGCAGAGTATCCCACGGTGGCTTCTGAGAAACCAGACAGAAGGCATTTCTCACCTTGTCTCTTGAAAAGATGGGGGTGGAGGGGTTACAGGGAGGTTGGCAGACGGGGAGGAAACAGGAACGGGGAAAGGTAGAAATGAAGAAACAAATTAAATATGGGCAAAAAGGTCAAAATAAGAGCATGTTTGAAAGTAAGGACAAAGGGAGATGCAAGAAAAGTTGGAAGACAGTAGCAGAGAGATACGTGTTTTGAATGTTCAGGGAAAAGAGAGGAGGCGATAGCTAAAAGGCTTACTGAGGTTCTACTGTAGTTTTACAAGGAACAGAAGTTTACAGAAGGAAATTCAACACATATACACAAAATGTCTGAACTAATGTAGCAACTGAGTGAAATCTGTGGAAGGTCACCTCATACGTTGAGTGGGTAGAAAGCATTTTAACACAAAGGTCTTTATTTTTGTGATGTTACAACGGTTACAGATGAAAACACTGGGATTGTGTTCACCCACACCCAAACTGTTCCTGCATTACCATGCATGGAGGCGTGCTGATTTGGTGGTCTTGAAAATGATAGGATCTGTTTGCTCCTGGTTAACATTGATTGGTTGCTGTACCGTCAGGTGACCAGAGAGAGAAATGTTCTGCAGTTTATTCAAGAATCCGTTTCCTTCAGCAAAACACCTGTATTCAGCTTCCAGCCGGCTCCACGTGACAAGGTTTGTTTCCATGTGTTGTAATATTGTAATATCTTAATATTATAAAGTCAGTAACAAACACTAAAGGACAAATTCACAGGAATGTTCATCATTAAGTCAAAACAATAAATACGTGTGTGTGTGTGTGCGTGTTTGACTGTACAGATTAAATACACATTTGTTTGGGTATATGCATCGTATAAGTCCAATATAAACTGAGCTATTAAAGGTATTACTACCACATTTACACACAGGGCCTCTTTACTAGACAGAGCCTAATCAATAAACCAATTAATCAACATATAAAAAAACAATAATGCCTATGGACCAGGGGTTTTCTGTGAACATGGGGTAGTTCCCCGCTTTGCCCAGTAAGCAATCCAGCACTCTCTGTGATAAGTGTTTGCTAGGTCCTCATTATAGATGGGGAGATAGATATATACTGTATATAGATATATACAGGTAGGTAGCAGGTTGCCTTTGGGGTGGAAGTTTTATTGATTTTTATAACTGTCTGCAAACCATTGCTGTTTGGTGGAGCAGATTTTATCATGTGGGCAGCTGTGGCTCAGAGGGTAGAGCAGGTTGTCCACCAATCGGATGGTCGGTGGTTCGGTCCCTGGTTGCTTCAGGTCACAGGTCGATGTGTCCTTGAGCAAGACACTTAACTTCAAATTCGGTGGGGTGAATGAGTATTTAGATTAGATCCTGATGGGCAAAGTTGGCATCTTAGTAGCCTCTGCCATCAGTGTATGAATGTGTGTGTGAATGGGTGAATGCTGACATGTAGTGTAAAGCGCTTTGAGTGGTCGGAAGACTAGAAAAGCGCTATATAAGTCCAAGTCCATTTATCATCATCGTGCTGACTTCGATGTTTCAGAGTAAATATAAAACAAGTAAGAATCAATTGCTCTGTGTTGATAAAATCAGCATACAGTATGATGATTGATCAGTCATTGTCACCTGTTTAATCAGAAATCCAGTGGTTATTTTAGTTTCTGTTTGACCGTACAACTGCTATTTTGTTCCTGAATTAATAATAATGTAGCTTGTGAAAAAATTCAGAGAGACCTGAAAGACGAGATGTTATTGCAGGGTTGAGCCATGCTCTTACATAAGGGACATATTGTGTTAGTTACTTCCTCACAAGCAACTATACATCTGTGGAATCCAGGATCTAAATATTTAGTGGACATAATAACATTTATACTATAACCATATAATACAATGCATGTCAGTGTAACAACACCTGTGTCTTTGAAAATGTGACCCGATCATCTTCACTCAGGGCTGTTTGTTGTATTGAGTTTGTATTGAGTTACATGTTGCTGATGTATACGAGAATGAAGAACAGAGGGATGCTTGTCTCTGGTTTGTGCAGGTGTCGGCTCTACAGGAGGTCTGTGCTTCAGAAGCAGAGGGCTGTCTGGTTAAGGAGGCCAAGAAATGGGCTACAAAAGCTGCTAAAGACTACAAGATCGTCACCCACGGAGAGAGGGTGAGACTCTGACTTCAATGTTGGAAAGTCAAGATACTCCTGAGCTAATGACTGCTTGAAGCACTGGCCCTCAGTCTTTCTGATATTCAGGATCTTATCTTAAATAAATAAATACAGCTTTTTCTAAAAGTTAATATTATTATTATTATTATTTCTGGATTGATGTTCTTTGAGCAGATCATAAAATAGGAATGCATTGTTTATCTCTGTCTATGTTTCTGTGTCAGGCTCTGCAGACGTTAGAGAGTCGGTTGAAGCTCTTGTCGGGGGAGACGGGGCTCAGTGTGGAGCAGAAGATAGCAGAGGTGCAGGACAGTGTCAGGAAAGCCAAGGTACTTATTTTAACCAAAGGTAAAAAAAAAATCCAATATGTGAGTTAGTTAGCCACAACTCCGATCGAACCACCGACCTTCCGATTGGTGGACAACCTGCTCTACCCTCTGAGCCGCCCCACAATGCATTTCCCACATTTACACAGTCACTGCAGCTCCTAATCTGTCACTGCAGCTTTCGTTTTAGTATAGAAGTAGAAGTATTGTCAGGTTAAATCATATCCAGCTACAATCTGGATATGAGACTGAGAAGAGTAGTTTTTTTTTATGGTAAAACCCCAGGCTTAATGCAACCATGCTCATTTAGTAATTTAGTTTTTATTCAAGTTAAAATCTGACGCAAATATAGACTGTAGTGCTCAGCTGTGGTGATGTTTCCTTAAAGCAGAGAGGACACAGTTGGAATAGAAGTTCACCAGAAAAATGGAAGAAAGTAAAAAGTTTATATACTGTAGTATTGGACAAGTGCTAATATGACATATCAAAATGTTAAGCACAGCTGCTGTCTGTGTGTGTGTGTCTTGTTTTCTTCCTGTCTCAGCTCAGCAGGGTGAAAGCAGAAGCCCGTCTGGCTCTGTTGTCAGACAGCGTTACAGGAATTGAACTGTGGCTTCACAACGCCATGAACCAGGCGGAGGAGGAGCTGGAGAGAGAGAGACGCCTCAGTGAACAGAGGAAGTCTACTGAGGACTTTTCAGTATGCACACACACACACACACACACACACACACACACACACACAAACATGCACGCACACGTGCACACTACACACACATACACACATCTGCACACACACACTAAGGTCTCGTTTGGGCCCTAACTTCATTATAAAATAAAAGCACAACATCAACATAATCACTTCCTGTATTAGATTGTTTTGTCCACCTTTACACCGTCACTGTGTGTGCTCCCTCCACCTTGAGTGATGGAGATGCTTTCCAGCTCTCTCACAGTCACTTGTTGACCTGGTAAACTCACCTGAACCTGTCTGCAGAATGTGGACAGCCGTGGTGTCCCCCACATTTATAGGCTTATTGAATGAACTAATGTATGAGTTATCTTTACACTTAAAAACACACGTCCCCTTAAAATAACCTCATTTATTGTCATTGAATAAGAGTGCATTTATGTTTCTAGTAAAACAATACACCATCATTGTGATATGTCTTGATACACCTTACAGTGAAGGTGTCAGTAAATAAATATATAAACATAATAAATAAGGTTTAATGATCTTTAATTACAACAGTTCTGATCGGTCAGGAATAGGTGTGGTTTTAAATATGAATAGCTATTTCCAGACTGTGTGAGCTAATACAGACAAGAAACCTGATTCTCCTTTACAATAATTCTCTACATGTTTACAGTCAGGCAGGTAAACTCATTAAAATTAGCAATAATTAAGATTAGTGTATATGATGGAAGAGAGTGTGCAAAACACACTTTTCTTTGTACTTTATTTTTGTACATTATAAAAATTCGCTGAATCAGCAGAACTTCAGTCTGAGTTAAATATTTACAGCAAATGATGAGAGAAATGAGCAGAAATGAATTCATATTATTTATTTATATTATTATTTATTTGATTTAATTAGATGTTCGTTATTATGCACTGATTGTGGGAGAACTGGATCACCCAGATCGAACCCGTGCGTAACACAACAGTAGACAACACTGACTACTGAGGTGGCGCTGAGAGCTCAAGCCCTCGCATTCATTCAGAAGGAAAAAGTCAATTTTTCCTTCAAGATGAATGACACATTGAAGACGTTTTTTATATATATATATAAAATATATATATGTGGGATAAACCGGAGCCCCCGGAGAAAACCCCATAAACCACCTTAACGCCTCGTCACGGCGGTGAGCATAGAAGAGAAGAACCTGCACATGCAGCATCTCTGTCTCGGTGGTGCCATCAGGTGACCTTTGACGGCGGAGGCGATACGGTCTCCGAGTGCCGGTTTACCCCCTTTCAAGGACACCAGCACCCACATCGCATTGCCCCACGTCTTAATCAGGTCCTGGTAAATTGCCTTTTCGAGGTTTTCCAATGTTTCTGGGCTGGAATCGAAATCGAGACCCTCGACTTCGGCCCACGTTTGTTCAAAAAGGCGCTGGATGATGTCATGGACGTTTGAAAGGGTCCAGGTCACTTTTGCCTTCTTGAAGATCCGCGTGACCAGCCTCTCCAAGAGCACCTCGACGCAGTTTTTCTTTTGTTCGTTCCGCGCTAGCCGTGCAGAGTCATCACGACTCTTCGTCACGGATACCGGGGCAGGCGGTGCAGCGATTGCCAAAGGTTTCTTGGCCCTGGGCTTAGTCCCCAGTATGGCGTGTCTCATATTGTCGACGAGGTCGTCGGACTGAAAGATCTGCCACCATCTGGCCAGACACAGGAAACCGAGCACCTTCCGCTGCAAGTCGGCGCGCATGTTGGCACGTATCACCGGCTCGGGGATGATCTCTGGCCCGTGTAGGATGTGTGTGTAGAGGATATCACTTAGGACCTTTGTGAACTCCAAGACTCGACCGGGGGGAATGTTTATGAGTGGAGCGCCGAGTCCCAGAAGATCGCGGTTTTCTGGTTGTTTCATCAGATCGTTAATCTTCTTTGTGAGACACTTTGCCGACTCCCGGCTGTGAACTTTGGAGCCCCGGTTGAATCTTTTCCTCATCTGTGCCACGATGCGATGGATGCACGATTTGGCAAAGCACTTTGCCAAAAGCTTCTTAATTTTGCTTTTGATGTTTTTCTTGGAGCGTTTGCTCTTCTGCGCCGACGGAGTCGTTCTTACAGCATCTTCGGCGATACTCCGAGCAATTTCTTCCGCGACGTCTTCAATCTCCCGAGAGTTTTGAGACTGCAGCAGCGTGTACTCGGAGTCCGGCACGTCAACCAAGAGAGGTTCGGTGATGTCGTTCAACTGCTTCTTGATGATGATTGTGACATTCATGATGTCTTTCATCTCAATCACGACGTCCGATGAAGGCGTTGCCGCATGGCGGTCTTCGGCATCTGAGGGTTCCGGTTCCATATCTGATTGTTCGCAGATGGTCCTCTGCTTGCGCGGTCGAGCCAAGAACACCGACTTCATCTTGCCGATGAACGCCTGGCACATTTTGCAGGCATGCAGAATCATGCTGTTGAGTCTGCTGGGAGGAGTGAGGCGCTGAACTATGCCCTCGGGGCTGGAGAGGGCACTTCGGACGCTCTCCGAAACCTCTTCAGAGATCAATGTCGTCAAGCTTTTGGAGCTCGGACACTGAACCGAGACGTCGACGCCCAGAGCTTCGGCAAAACCCTGAGAGATTGTGTCGCCCAGATTGATTTGGACGTCGTCCTCAGACGCCAGGGTCCTGCTCCCGAGAGATTTCAGGAAAGCTTTTGTCAAGGCCGCTGTGATGTCCAACAGCAACTCTCCCATCATGGTCATAGTGGCGTCGTCAGGGCTGCCGGATTTCAAAAATCCCCACTGATCCGCCGTCATCCCCTTAAAGAAGGAGTTGAGCAGCTTGGAAACAACGCGACGGACGTTGAACTCGGGCATGATGGCTTCTGGCTGGGAAGTTCTTGATGATACCATAATGATGATTTACGGTCAATTCTTGTCGATGCTTCGTGGTTTTTGGAGCGAAATTCACTGCTTCTCTCAGTAGGTAGTCTGATGAGTGAAAATAATCGTTAGTTGCAGCCCTAATTATTATTAACTAACATGTAAGCTGCATTTAAATGTTGAGGCTCATTTTAACTGCTTCATATAATGTTGGGAGGTTTAATCTAAAGCAATGCATTCATAAAATTCATACCTCTTTCTCTTGAGACAACTGCTTCTCTCAGTCGATGTGTTTCGTCTGATCGAGTCTTCAGATTCAACCACAGTTGTGTGATTCTGGGACTCTCTCCTGAATGTCACTCCTTTATGATGTCACTGCTCCTTTAAGATGTCACAACTGATGTCACCACTCCTTTAATTCATCACAGTGTTCCATCTGGTGATGTCACCATGCAGTGATGATGTCACCACTGCTGTGATGTCACCACTGCTGTGATGTCACCCAAACACACAAACACACACCTGCACACACACGTGCACACTGAACACACACACACACACACACGCACGCACACGCACACACACACACACACACACACACACACAGAGACACAAAACCAACTTCCTTGAATTTCTTAGTGAAAAAGTGGAGAGCTCGGTGGTCCAAGGTCGAGCTTATCAGGGCCTGCATGGACCTTTTTCACATCATTTTCCACGGTTGGCTTATCTCCATCTCCATAAATGAATATGCACATCTGTACATACATATTGTACATTGCTAGGCCATCAGTTCCCCACTGGGGCTCCGCTAAGATGAGGAGCTCAGAAGGAAAATGCTCCTCTGCCTGTCAACTTGTTCTTGATTCTCAAGCCAGTAAGGGACATTAAAGCATATATTCTGAGTAACAGGCCATATATATATAATATAATATCGTCTGTCAATTCAGTGATTTATAAAAGGAGCGGGTGACCTGGTCAATATTCTCTATTTATATTATTGTCCATAAAAGTAGCCGGTCTGTGGCTTTCAGCCCCAAGCCCATTGGTTCCTACTGGAGACATGAATCTTTAAACATGGTTCACAAATATATAGTTTCATATTTTTTTTTAAGAAAGGCACAGTAGTGTCCTAAAACAGCTGGTCACTGTAGTTTTTATCAAGTGTCACTCAAACAGGTGGAAATAGTTCATATGTTGGGGATTATTTTCAGCGGCGGATTAATCCACATTTGGTGCTCTAGTGAGTATTAGTGGCAGCAGGAAGGTGTGTGTAGGGTTGAGTCAAAATACACTATAGTGTGTGTGTGTGTGTGTGTTCATGGCGATGAAGGAACATGTCACCCAGTGACAAAATGAGGCTCACTGTTTTTAATGGAGGTCTATGGCTCTATGGTATCTATTGGATACACACTTAATACTTGTTAGTTAATGGGATTTGTTGATAATAAGAAACATAGAATTTCACCACCAGACATATCCTTTAAAAGTCTGATCTATCAAGAACTGATCCAGTCTGAAGACACACGCAAGTCATGGAGGCATGAAATATTATGATTGTTGGATAAATGAGACTCTGTGACATTTGGAGCATGAACCATATTGAGAAGTACATGTGAGAAATCTTACCTCCTCATGTCACACTGATGTTTTTTTTTTTTAGGAGGATGAGTTTGAGCTGACTGACTTTGAGGACTACGATGATGAGAACGGAGATATCTTTGCAGATCCAGTGTCAGCATCTGGAGTGTGTATTTACCCTGCGGCCTGCAGAGTTATCTACAGCTATCAGGTAGAGATCACTGAAATGTACACGTGTATAGTTTTAGAGGTGGTTTAGAGTTTTTCCTGCAAAAGTATGACAAAAAACCTTTTCTAATCTTGGGGTCAGGGCTTCACATGGTGCCATTCAGAACTTCCTCCATGCTTTTGAAATAAACCAAGCAATTCTCAAATATGTCAACATGACAACTTGACAACTCTTTAGTCGTTGTGGTCATGAGCTGTTTGGGGAAGTAAAGTGAAGTGAACAGGCCAGAAAATGTTGAGAAACGCTGTGTTACACATTGACAAATGAATTAGGTGGAAGAGGACGAAGTCAAAATCAGCATCTGCTAGCAGTTTTAAAATCCTGCATGGCAGTTTGATCTGTCTAAATATATATTGTCCAGATAACTAGGTAATTCAATAACGTAAATGGACAGTTATATCCTGTGTATAGGACTGCAGTTAGATCATGTTTGAAGAATTCATAATGACAAAAGCATGTTACTTCCTGTCCAGGCTGGCCAGTCAGATGAGCTGTCAATCATGGAAGGAGAGGAGCTTCAAGTGATTGAGGATGGAGACATGGAGGACTGGCTGAAGGTAACGTCTGGTTACATTATAACCTTTGTTCTCTGAGCAAAGAGACTATAGCTCTCCATTCCGTTACATATTCCATATGTACGGGGAATGATATGGTGTTTTATTAGTATCAAAACCCGCGCGCGCACAGAACAGTATCCGTGAGCGAAGAAGCATCCTCGCGAGGGAGCATTTCTGCTCCACGTGCACAAATGCAGTCCCGCGAGCAGATGTATCCCAGATACAACATTGTGATATTTGGAGGAATGGATGGTCACGTGTTCTGTGCTCTATGATTGGACAACGGTGTCACGTGTTCATGAATCATCCATGTTCTGCCTTCGCCGTCAGAGACTGTAAGGTGTTGAAAGTGACCAATCAAAGGAGTGGACACATCAGCCACAGTCTATTCCATTCCCGCCTCCAAAATCTCAACTTGAGGAGCGAGCGAGTTGAGCAGTTGCGAGCGTGTAGAGAGGGTCGAGCGAGCGCTCGTCACAGCCCCACGCTCGCGGGAGTGCATTTGTGCACGTGGAGCGAGGATGCTTTTTCCGCTCACGGATGCTGTGCTGTGCGCGCGCAGATACTGTTCTGTGCGCCCGTTTTTTTTATACTAATTTAACGCCATAGAATGATCCCCTGCTGTCAGGGTACGATACTTCTTTAATACGCACTGACTTGTCCAGCCACACCCTACAGTTTACCCATAAGGCACCTGTGCTGGTGTAGAATCACTGATAGTTTGATCGTAATCTGTCTCAGAGCGGCCTGGAAAGTGGAGAGATTCTCTATCATATCAAGACTATCTCTCCACTCCGTTTCATATTTCATATGTAGGCCTACGAGGTTACACTTTAAGAGTCCCTTAAGAGTACTAGGTCAAGGCCCTGCAGACGCAAAGACCAATCTTTACTACCCGCCTCGTGGGGATGAGCTCAGCGTGCCGATACAGCTAGCAGACAACTTTATTAATGGGAGAGATGAGAGGCATCCACTGTTAGCCGACTTGGCCTGCGCTCAACACAGACTACAACTGAGCATGTTAGGTTGCGAGAACCGCAAAGCATCAACCAGACATATGGAATATGTAACTAAGTGGAGACATGTTGACATATCAGGATGTTATCAGCCTTTTTTTTGGTTTTGAAGAATGCGTTAAAGAGTTAACAATCCTTGTCTTTACCGAGCATGTTTTCCAAAGTCTCGTCTGTATCTCCATATATATACCTGTTCATGTCTCTGTCCAGGTGTGTAACTCGTGTGGTCAGGTGGGGTATGTCCCTGAGCGTTATGTGCAGTATGTGTGTCTACCAGCAGAGGATTCCACTCAGCTAGACAGTTCTTTCAGCTCCACCTCATCCACTGGAAATAAAGAGAGGGCAGGGAGCAGAGGTCAGTCGTGTGTGTATGTTATTTACAGTACCGCTGTAGCACCTCGTGAGTGTCTCTGAAATCCCATTCTATAATCAATGCTAGCGCTGTTAGCTAAAGTTAGTGGTTTAAGTGGATAACTCTGCAGTTTAATGTGGAAGTGAAATGTGTGCGGCCCTCTATCATATAGAGGCTCCCTAAATTGGCTCTCGGTCATCAAAACTTTGAGAACATCCGATGTAATGTGTGCGCACAAATGATTGATAATAAGGTGACGTTGTGTCATGTGAGTGTGTGTGGTAATAATCCAGTTTGACTTGAATCCTGTGACAGGTGTAGCCAGAGCTCTGTACTCCTACCAGGCCCAGAGTGCAGAGGAGCTGTCCTTCCAGGAGGGGGCACTAATTCACCTGATTCGCTGTCGACACGCAGAGGTGTGTATTAGAGACGACCTATTATGCTTATTTTCAGGTGCATACTTGTATTTTTGGGGTTTCTACTAGAACATGTTTACATGCTTTAATGTTCTAAAAATGCTTCACTTTTCTCATATCGGCTGTGCTGCAGCACCTCTTTACACCCTCTGTCTGAAACGCTCTGTTTGAGCTCCTGCCCCCCCCCAACCCGTCTGCTCTGATTGGTCAGCTGACCCACTCTGTTGTGATTGGTTCAACCAAACACAACTCTTTGGACTCCACTCCAGCTCCACTCTAACTAACTTTGTTTGAGGGCGTGCCAAGCTAGCCACTGTGCAAAGTGTGTTACTTGGTGACATCACCACGATACGGAATAAAAAGCGAGACTTGAAGCAAGGTGTTTCAAGCAGTTCAGGAGAAGTGTTTCTGTGGAGGAGAGTAACTCCCTTTGGCCTGGACTTTTGGCTTTGTAACTTTGCAGACCTTTTACATGCACAAGTAATGGATAATGTACAGTGAGACGGCCATTGTTGTGAAAGAAACCCAGACAGACGCTTATTACACGGCTACTTACTGAAGAAATCAATAATTTGACACAAAAACGGTCCCCCAGAGTCCAACATCAGAACTGCAAACATAGCAACGGTCTGTTATACATAGCAACGGTCTGCTATAAAGAAATAACAGACTGAACCTTGTAATTGACCAATCAGAATGGAGTATTCAACACAGCCGTGTAATAAAACACTATATAACACACTAAAGTAAAGGGAACAAGCACAAAGGCATAGTGGGTCCCCTTTAACTGTACCATAGGAGCTGACGCCTCAGAGAAATGCAGTCTTCTGTTGCCCAAGGGACACAACAAATCTTTGCAGACTTCAAAATCACACAACCCATTGTGCTCCGGTAAATTGGAAAGACGTAAAATGACTTATCAAGCGACAGTGGCCTGTCAGGTTCAGCTGTTCTGAACCTGGATTCACTTCGGCTCTCTATAGCTGTACTTAGACTGAGTTCCACTTTCATCAGTCTCAGCTTGACTTCAGTATTCTGGCTATAACCATGATAATTTTTAGTGTATTATTACACGGCTTCGTTGAATACTCGATTCTGATTGGTCAATAACGGCGTTCTACGGTCTGTTATTTTATATAGTACGTTGTTATTGTATGTATCTCACTACATTATGTAGGTGAATGCTTTGTTTTACAGGTGGATGATGGTTTTTGGGAGGGAGAGTTGAATGGACGGATCGGGGTCTTCCCGTCGTTGGTGGTAGAGCTCGTCAATGATGAAGGGGAGGGGGAGGATCGGGAGGAGGAGGTGAAACTGTATTCTGTGGATCATTACATGAATAATCCTGTAAATCATTAATTTTCTAGATGATGTTACAAATATCATCATAAAAGTTTTATCCCAGTTACTCTCTGACATCTGTCCAACTCATTTTACTGTTTATTTCATTTCTGATTGACTTTGTCGCTCTTCTTTTATTTATTTTCTTCCAGCCTCTCCCGACCCAAACCACGCCTCCCTTTTCCGCCTCCATCCCAATCCCTTCCAAACCCGCCTGTAGTTCAGCCTTTAGTGCTACTCCCCCTAGCTGTGAGGAGGACAAACAGCAGGTCTTGCCTCCGAGGTTCGCAGACAACACAGTAGGTGAGTGATGTCAAACTTTACTCCAGCTTGAGCCGAGTTTTTGTCTCTTTAACTGCTTCCATTCTAATGTCAGTTTTTCTTGCATGAAATGTGTTATAAGTTAAGATGGTAATGTCTGTTGTCCCATCAGAGACTGCAGGCAGCAGCCACAATTCTCCAGACTTCTCCAGCAGTCGACTAAGACCAGTATGTGCCCTTTGAAAAAAGAATATTCTCTGTATTTATGAATCATTTTGGGCATAACAGCATGCCTTCAATGACAAAATGGATAAATGCGGATTGGTGAATGCTGATTATAATTTTAGAAATCATCTTTGAACCGACAGGATCAGTGATAATCAATACATCTCTCTCCTCCATCTGTACTGTTTCAGTGTCGAGCGCCTCCTCCTCCTCCAACACAGAAGCCTTCACCTCAGCCTTGAGACAAACGCTGGAGTCACTGTCAGTGTTCACAAGAATACATGACCTGTCAGGACCAAAGGAACTCTGGTTTTGTGCCTTTTATTGTAGTATTAAACAAATAACTTGTATTTGTTAGGTTTTCCCATTGGTGGACTTAGTCGTAAGGTGATGTGAACTTACAGCAGATCATAATCACTCATGTGAGCAGAAACAAACTATAGTTGCTTATACAAATTTATTACACGGCTGTGTTGAACACTCGATTCTGATTGGTCAATCATGGCGTTCTGCGGTCTGTAATTTCTTCATTGCAGACCGTTGCTATGTATAAGAGACCGTTGCTATGGGCGCAGTTCTGATGTCGGACTCTGGAGGACCGTTTTTGTGCCAAATTATTGATTTCTTAAGTAAGTATATATATATATATATATATATATATAAGCAAAACAAACAAAAAAAACTCAAACCCCTCCAAAATGCATTATTTATTTATATTTAACCCCGATGCACAATGGTTAAAAGAAAATGTTTGTAAATGTTTCTTTATATTTTGTGGCTTGGACAAATTGCTAAAATTGTATCTGAAGGGATATTGAAAGAATAGTACAGTAAAGAAAACATGTAGAACACACCAGTTCACACATTAATAGTCTCATTTTGTGAGGGTCACTTGTCTCTCAGCAGGCTGGTTGGGTTCATTATCTCTGAGGAGAGGCAGCTGTGGAGCCTAATTGTCCCTGATGAGGATCAGGTGGTTGAAGCCTATATCTACCCCTGGTTTCAGTGCTCAGGGGCTGACTTAAAGGGAGAGCGGAAACACCAAATGAAAACGGGCCTAAAAGGAAGGCTCTCTACACTCAATATATCTTGAAAAGACTAAAACTAAAACACCGCTGCCGAGCAGCTGACTAGAACATAACTGAAATAAAAGAACCAGCGAAGGCAGGCCACACAGACCTAACACACTCTAAGAGACTCCAGTTCTGAGAAGAAGCTAAATGGTGAGCAAATCCCACAGATAGGTTCACATGGTACTTCTGCAGATTCACACACCCCTATACAGATTGAGCAAAAACAGGACAGCACTCTCACTCCCTCTGACAATATGTCAGTACTTAAGCACTGCAACCAGGAGTAGATATACTGTCGGCTTCAACCATCTGATCCTCATCAGGGACAATAAGGCTCCACAGCTGCCTCTGCTCAGAGATAATTAACCCAACCAGCCTGCTGAGTGGCAAGTGTTCCCTCACACATTTCTTTTACGGGTAATTGCAGAATAATATATAAGTATGTATTAAATTCTGACTTCAACAGTAAACGTGCTAATCCAAATAAACTGTACAGTTACATTACAACATGAGAATAAATGTTATGATGTGCCTGCAGGGAAATCCAAGGTTTGTTAATAGTCCATCTTTACAGAGATAGATGTATTATTTTGCATTTTAGCCAAATTGAACCATTTACAGGTCATCTTTTTTTATGATATTATACCCCGTGATAATGTAGTCAGGGGTATAGCACTCCACGTGTCCATCCCTCTGTCCGTCTTTCTCTCCCTTCACGTGTCACACTTTTATTTGGAAGCAGAGCAGAACTCTGAAACAATTTAACTTAGGAACTTCAAATCTGGTGTGATGGTTGACAGTGTGGTCTAGTTGTGCCTTTTGGGGGTTAGAAATCCAGGGTGCCCAATACTTAATTAGTTAATGTCCATTAATTCTATTAGTTCCAAAAGGGCAAAACCTTTAGCCCTACTTCAGTAAGGGTTAAGCACTGAGCGGGGGTATGTGAGCCATGCTCACTTTTGCCTTGTTTTATTGTTATGGATTAAATTAAACAAACTTTATAGTGCATTATACTAATAGTACAGCTATTAATGTAACATGTTAGTGTGATACAGTGCTAATGATCCAGGTGGTAATGATCCTTGACTGATGTCATGTCGTGATGACATAAAGTACCCACAACACGCACTCGCACAGGTTTGAAAAGCATAGTTGGGTATTTATTTTATTAGAGTAAATTATGATACATGTGCATATTTACTGGAGCGATGAAGGTGGGTGATGTGTGAAGTGTTTGGTGACCAGCAGAGGGAGACACACAATCTATCTGCATCACACTTTCCCAAACATTCCTAAGAAAAATGTACAAACATGAACAGATCATGAAACTATCTAAAAGTACTGCAGAGGTCTGGATACAGGTAATGTACTGTGGTTTACCCTTTATTGGATGGAGACATTCTGTCCACACATTAGCTTGAGAAAAAAAGAAAAACAGGTCACACGGTCAAACAGAAAATGGTTGAAATGAAAATTTGGGGGCAAAAGAAAGACATGCAGTGAGAGGAAAACTGGATGAGCAGACTCCAGACCTCCTGGTTGCTTTCCCATAAAGGCCAGGAAATGACGCTGACCTCTGACCCGAAACCTTTGAACTGTGTCTGATAAACTCCGTCTGTTTTAACCAGTCTCTGGAGAGGGAGTCTTCAGGGCCAGAGGCTCGGTTGTACTCTACACTGGGCTGAGTGCCAGCCAATATTAATAAACACAGATTCCCTATAGGGTTTAATAATGTCACCATGGTGTTTCTTAAGAAAAACAAGAGAGACGCCCATACTCCCAGTCCCAAAGGTTCAGTTCCGTCAAATTATATAAATTACATATTTTCTCACTTAACCCTACGGTTATCTGGTGATAGCAGGGCGGTTAAGCATAACAATTGTGCATTTTGCGATAAACGCAACAAATTTGGCACAGATGTAGGTTTATATGTTATGAAAAGATATAGATATCGGGGCGCCGCTAATTTGGCCGCCTGGGGGCCATGGCAGCCATTTTTCCACATGGCCACCAAATAGGCGCTAAATATTCCAAAATGTTGCAGAAAACTGATTTTATGACTTGATGATTTCCAAGATGTGTTCAAGATGTCTAGATCAGATGTTAGAAGATCAAAGACATTTTTTTAACCTTTTTTAAGGGTGTTTTTTAAAAGCTTTTAACCTGAGAAAAACACGAAAACCGAATAAAAGGAGCATGGTCACTTCAGGGTCAAACTTCATCCCCTTGCCTTCACTATAGAATGACAACTACCATTAGAACGGCAAGATCTTCAGCTTTCCATCAGTGTATTTCTCTTTTCATTAGCAGTAAAATTGACAGAGATATCGCTGGATACATTTCTTGCTCACCAGTAACCTCTAGTGTGAAGTTTGACCCTGAAGTGACCATGCTCCTTTTATTCGGTTTTTGTGTTTTTCTCAGGTTAAAAACTCTTAAAAAGCACCCTTAAAAAAATAAAGAGGTAAAAAAAACATGTCTGTGATCTTCTTACATCTGATCTAATCAGCTTGAACACATCTTGGAAATCATCAAGACCCATAAAATCAGTTTCCTGCATCATTTTGAAATACTGTATGTAGCGCATATTTGGCGGCCATTTTGAAAAATGGCTGCCATGGCCCCCCAGGGGCCAAATTGGCGGCGCCCCGATATCTATATCTTTTCATAACATATAAACCTATATCTGTGCCAAATTTGTTGCGTTTATCGCAAAATGCACAATTGTTATGAATATTTCAGCTTAGCTGCCCCACTATGAGGACATTTCATTGGCCTTCACTATTTGGGTTTCAGAGGAAGATATCTCAAAACCTGAGCACATATAAAACCCAAACTATCTGCATGGCCAACCACAGAGGCTCAGTGATTGTAAGTGTAATTGTTTTTTTTTTAATGCGTGAACAGATCGACCCTTTAAGAATTGCCCTCATGCAGGAGGTACTAAAAGTGTTCATCTTGTCTATATATTGTAATCCTCAATATCATTTATTGCTTTTTCTTCCTCTGTTTCTAAGTGCTCATTTTTGTTTGATGTTTTGCACTGCGATGCCTGGGCCAATACTGTGATGTCTTCTTATTTTGGACTTTTTGTGGATCAAGTTTAAATTTTTTTCAGTCATGGTGGCTCACTCACAGTAATTACCTAGCTCCTCCTTTTCTGTGTGTTCCAAACAAACACACACACTTTATGAACTCCTTATGAAGTCTTGTGAAACCAATTTTTGTGTAATTATTATTTCTCTGTCCACACATTTCATCCTTGTTTCAGTTGAAACTATAAAAATTAAAACAAGGTTGTAAAAAAGTATTTCCCTTCATTTTACACCACGGAACACGCCTTTAGATGTTGGTATATAACGGCCATGTTATTGTTGTAGTTTTGTATTTAGAGAGTACAGAAACACAGTAAAGGTGAAAGGTGGAGTTGTGTATATATACTTTATGTATAACATGGTACACCTGTAACTATGATAGAAACCACAGCTCTTACTGCATGTAACCAGGCTGCTCCAATGTTGGAATTAGTAGATTTGAAAAAAACAACAACTATAGAATGAATAGTTTCGCAGGTATGATGCATATAATGTTGTGTCTCAGTGAGTTCTACTGTATAATCACATGAGGGAGAACAAAACGCATAATATCAGTGGAGAGTTCCACAAGTCACCAATGTATAATATTGCTTGTCTCTTATCTGTTGTAGAAGGTTTACAAGTTAGACTTTAAAATACTCCGTTATACTTCAAAATACACATCATACTTTAAAATGCATTATCTTTAAGTTTCACAGCTTTAAGAACAGCAGAGTTTATTAGTAAGTAAGTTTCACGTCTCTGTAGTTTGAGAGCTTATCTCACATATGGGGCTCCCACGCTGTCATGCCTTGGCATGTACTGCTTGATAATACAATCATCAGCACGGAGTACAAAGTCTATGGCTGTTCTCGCCATAGTAGCTATCATTTGCCGTTGTTTTTTTTTACTTTCCTGGTTTGATTTATGTTGAACACATTGCAAAATGGCATAAGCAGAATAAGAGTATTGTGAATAAAAAAAGACAAAAAAGACAACCTTTTACTGGATATTAATTTCACAATTCCAGAAAACTAATCTGTGACTGGAGTGACTGGTACACAGGAAATGTAGTATATTTAGCAGTGGAAGTGCCTGATTATGCTAGTATAAGAACTTATTACTACTATACTAATATTAGTGGTGTGACTTCTCTATATGGTCACATCAATGACTGCTGACAGGGTGTTAGGTGGTGGCCACCACCACGTAAGACCCATGTTCAAAACAACTGGTAATGTTTGTGTGGTGGGAAGCCAGTGAGGGATCAAGTCCTTATTTCTTCACTAGCACTAACAGGGTACCTGTGCAGGGAAGGGTGGATCTGTAGGGGGCAGTGTGAACATTGATAAGGGTTAAACTCTCATGGGCAACACATTCTCCCTCCCAACTCTTGAAATACCGGCAGCTTCGTCAGTGGCCCTACGCTTCAAACTATGACGCTCTAGGTAACCCTCTAGCATCAGTTTTACCTACTGTAACATGCATATGCAGTGAGAGTTAAGTATGCAAGTTACGTAACAAAAGTAAGGTCAAATAAGTCAACGTTGACTTGGTTTCAAACGGGACATGAACAGCAGTCTCCTGGGTGAAAGTCCTGTGTTTGTTTGACCCGTTCCACCCCGACTTCCTCCCTAGGTGGACTTTCTCGCTCTTTATACTACATCTGTTGCTCTGACTGTCTAATAATACTGCGCGTGGGTTTACATTGAAGTTAGTTGAAAGCACGATGCGTCTCATTCAGACGCTTAAGGGTGCCTCGGTATCCGACGCAGAGGGTCACTGACCAAGCGTCGAGTTGGGAGTGTGAACAGGTCGTCGTGGGAGAGATGGCCGCTCCAAATTTAGAGAAAAATGGAAGACTGATTTATGCACCTGGCAAAATACTGTGCTTTCCAAAAGCTGCCCAATACAGCATGGAGTCAAACATAATCACATGAACTTGTTGCACTAAACTGATACATCTCCGTTGGATAAGCTGCCCATCCAGCGACTGTTGCTCCCCTGTGCTTGGGCTGTTAATCTTGATTCACAATCAGCAGGATCAATAGATGAGATTAGAGGTTGCCAGCCCTTAGCACATTCATACATCAATAAATAATCATGATGGTTACCAAATCAATAAATTAATCACACAGCTCTGGTCAAAGACTCAAATGTAATCAGTCCATTAGCAGGTCAATTAACCACCTGGACACTAACTAATCCATCAGCACTGTCACAAAACAATTTAGTCAAAGGAAAACTCAACATTGACACGCCCCCAAAAGTATGAAAAAACATTCAAAAATCGAAAACACAAAGGCATGGTTTGCAAAACGGTTAGCCATGATGTAAAGTATATGTGATCTGTGGTGAAAAGGCTAAAACATGCAACATCCATCGAATCATCCTTTAAATCTAGCAGTGGAAGAGCATCTGATCATTCTCCATTAGTCAACCAGCTCGTCAGTTGTTCATGATTACTTCAACACTCAACACTTCTCGATATGAGACTCCACCATCAGTCCAGTGTAGACTAAATGTTCACATTCTTCTCCAACTCCTCCTCCACCCTCCCTGCTTCCTCCGCCTGCGTCACTTTGCAGTCCCTAATATCTTCCATCTGCACCATATCATCCTTCTCTTGGCTCACCCTCGGCCCAACCTCTGCTCCAGGAGTCTCTCCACTTTGACTTTCAGTTTGTCCAACACCTGAAACATAAACCTCTCCTCCCTGACCAACTGCTGGAATAGTTCCTGCTATTTCTGATTCAACCCTGAGTTCAGAAGTCGCCCCTTTGTGGTCTTTTATTGAAGTAGAGGATTCTTTCTCCTCCACCATGGTGGCAACAGAAAACTCTCTCTTGCTGTCAGGGCTGGCTTTGACGATGGTCACGCTACTTATTCTGCTCCCTATAGGTGAGGAAGGGGACAGTGGACTGGAAGGTGACAGAGGCAAACTGCTCAGTTTGTCTTTAGAAAGCTGATCAGTGGGAGAGTAAAGCGTGGAGCCTTTAGAATCTCCGTCAGCTGGTGAAAGTTTAGCTGTTTTGAGAATCCCCACCCTCATTGTTTCTGTCTTTTCTTCTGTCTTCGGGATTCTGGCTCCTACCAGCTCTTGTTCCTTTAGAGATAATGGGCTTGAAATCACATCCCCTTTGGTCATAGATGTTACAGACGTCACACTTCCTGACTTCAAAGTCAGACGAGGTGAACTTCTGAAGATCAGGTTTTGGTCAGCTGGAGAAGAAGAGGGGGTTTGTGGTGATGTTGGCATGGTGTCAAGTTTGAGGCTAGCAGGTGAGGGACTTGGGGCTTGTAATGGACTAGCACTTCTTCCAAAGGATGAAGATGGAATAGGGGATTGACTAGACATTGCTCGGCCTGATGGGAGTTTGGGGCTTGGAGTGGCCGCCATGGGTGAGATAGGAGTTTTTAATGAAGAGGATGAAGATGACTGTAGGCTTATCAAAGCTAAGCTAGCACCAAAACCTGATTCCAGATCTGGGCTGGAGCCTGGGTCAGGGGGAGTTTGGGTAACTGGAAAAGCTGTGCTAGAACAGGGTTCAGGTTGAACAGCAGGAATGACAGAAGTGAAACCTGGAATGGATCCAAGCATGGGGGCGATGGGTGTAGAGGTCTGGAGCGGCCCAGGATCAAATGCCTCTTCTCCTTGTTTCTCTGTTGACTTTAATGTCTGTCCAGAAGAAGCAGGAGATGGAATGGGAAGAGAGCTGGGGGCGGTAGCTGCTGTAGTCCCAACGGACGTTTTGATGGTACGAGTTTCAGGACTGGGCCCATGTTTAGAGCCGTTCTCAAGTGCAGGATTAGAGCCATGGGCCCGATCCTTACTTTGGGAAGAGGGAGAATTAACAGCACCTGAAGTTTTAGCCTCACGTCGAGGTGAAGCAGGCATTTGATTCTTTGAGGGCTCGGTTTCAGGTTTGATACCAGGTTTAGTACGATGTTCGGGAGCGACTTCAATGTTCTCTGCCTGCAACAGTTCCTCCAGCACTACAGGTTGCTTCTGAATAGCGAATCTAACACCTGCGGTGTCCCGACCAGTCCCCTCTCGTACTTTCAAGCCAACAGGGTCGCTGCCCCGCCTCAGCCCGAATATAGTTGAACTCTTCCTGCGTTTCCCTACATTCGGAGCGACCCCATTGGAGCCCTCTGAAGGCGCTCGGACATCCTTGAACATGCTTCTCAAATTGTACCCGCCCTCCTTCTGCTCCTCGCTGTCCTGTGATTGGTCCAGCTGGTCCCCTGAATCGACCAACGGATTAGGACCTCCATGGGGCTTCTTATCACTGTGCGTCACCCGGAACCTGAAGGGATAATGATTCAGGATTAACTATTTCTGCTGCTCTATCCCAACATGCACTCAACAGAGGTTCAATGGTTTGTTACCTGCCAACAGAGAAGACAGTCTGCTCTCCAGGTCGATGTTTAGAGCGGGGGGTTCGACTTTGTCGTCGGCCCTTCTTGGATCGGACCTGTGCACAGAGGTGGCAGGAGTTGTGGTCGGCGCCTGAGTGGACTGTGTGGTGATGGGGAGGAACACCACCGACGGACTCCTTACGCAGCCTGGACATCAACATTATCATTAGTATTATCATCAACATTATTCTTACTATAGTGGCAGGTGTGTAGTACATTACGCACTATAGTTTGGTTCAATAAAATGTCTATGAGAAAACAATTATGCGTTGTCAATAATAGGCTGAATATTAACCATTAAAACAGTAATAATAATAATAATAATAATAATAATATCATTATTATCATTTTAATGAGTTCAAAATTGATCCCCAATCCCCACAAAGTGGTTCCTTGAAGTACCTTCCTGAGGGGTTCCTCAAGGAACCTTTTTGAACTGAAAAGGTTCCTCCACAGAAGCAATGGTGAGGAACCCCAAAAGGTTACTCGAGGCTCTTCTGCTTCTAACAGTGTATGTAATGTGTGTAATGTTGCTGCTAGTTTGACTGTCTTTTTCCATTTTGAAGTGAAGGCTGGCATCTTCCATCACCTTTTCCGACCTCAACATGTAAACTAACTTTGACGGCGGGCACCTCACTTCTTTCGCTCTCTCCAGGCTTTCCCTGTTCCCTGCTTCCCTCCAGATACAAAAACACACACCTCATTTGTACTCGATATTCGCGCCAATTACTACATCCCACGTAGAACAAGCCACAACACATTGGTTATATTCGATATATCACCCACCTCTTATTTGTTTGTGTTGATGGGATACATTGAGAACATAATTTTTGCAACGTTAAACAATTTAAGATAGAACATCAATCGGTTTAGTTGGTCAGATGAAATCAGTGATTAGACTACATCAGTCTTGTTAACCCTTACGTAGTGTGACTGCTCTGTGACATTCAAAATACACTGTTCATTTCAGGGGATTCCAGAATTTGTGAAGCTCAAAATAAAAGTGAGAAAAAAATGAATGTTGTTTTCTTGTGTCACACTCATACAGACTCTGTTGGATGAGCTCACCTGGGGTCATGGCGCACACAGACATTCTGGTTTCCAAACATCTCATTGAAGGCTTCCATATTAGCTAGAGGAGACAACAGGAAGAACCCACATAAGAGATGCACTAATGAGTACCGGTAGATGGATTTGCTGAGACATACTGATCTTATCTGATAATACATTTGCAAGGTATATGTGTGTGTAATTTTTTTTCCCATCACATGTATCAACACAGTGAAGGAGGAAAATAAACCAAACGATTAGAATAGATTCATGTTGATGAGTTTTAACTTTAACTTGAAGTAAATTAAACAGAATTCAATCAGCAGTTCTTTTGTCACCTTCATTTTCAATAATGCATTTGAGAATCTGCTCCACTGTGTCCTGGTTCTCCTCATCCGCATCTGAAACGCAGCAGAACAACAAACAGATTAAACCCACAACTTTTAAATATTGCAGTATTATCCAGGTATTTTTTAAATACTTATTATGCCCCTCAAAGAAGTCCATGTTACACCACAGACAGTTTTATGTATCACAGTGAGTGTATGTTTGAATAACTTTGTGTGAAGAAGAAGACCACATAGGTTTGTGAGTGATTGTATATTTCTGTCAGAGTGTTGTGGGTGGAAAAAGAGCGGGAGAGAGGGAGAAAGAGATGGAAAGCTCACACGTGTACTGCAACCTTAAACTTATCTAGACATTACGTAGAAGAGCTGTATGGGAGAACTCAAATGTCTGAATCAGTTGGACCGCACATTAAACAGACTTTACCCTGCCAGCTCCCTCGTACCAAGTCCTGTGTAATGTCCGATAGAAGAATAAAAACACCCGAGGGTGAGGAAGAGGGGTCATTTACACGAAGACGCCAACCAAAATGTCAAACTGGAGAGACGCCGACATTCTGGGACTTGGTTGTTTATGACCAAATTACGAACCGGCTACGTGGCCACAGTGTTTTTGCTTCATGTCCTGACTCCTGCACGCTCAACCCAGGCGACACCCCTCGCCTAAACCAAACGCAGTATTCCCAATAGGTGAGAACGCATCTGCCACGGACTATCTCCTGTTGGGTACTACATGTGTGAAAGGGCAACTCTGGACAATGTCCAGACCTGATTCTCTGGACGCTGTCCGCATATGAAAAAATGGTTTACGATGACAAACGGTCAAAATGTTGAGGATCAAAACTGCTAAGAAAAGAACATGTAGTTTTCACTAATTTTTTAGGAAAATGTATGTATATGTCTCTTTGTCTCTGTTGGATGTTCTATGTTTGGAAGAAACATGTAACATGCATCCTCCCTGCCTGGCAGCCTAACTGCCCATTCCTTTCAACACGCAGACTTTCTGCTATGAAGTCCAAGATAACCCTGATGACATCACCAGGGTTATTTTTGACATTACAAAGCTTCTCCAGAGCCCAGAAAACAGCAGATGGTTTCGCAGGCTGAACAGCATTCCCCAAGACGAGTAAACTGATGTATGTGTGACATCTGTTGGGTGCCCCTTTACTGTAGGTACTTGTGATCTCCTCATCTATTCTCAACCCACCGTCTGTATTTCCCTCAAGCTTCTCCTCCTCCTCCTCTTCATCGTCCATGTCTCCAGTGCGGCAACGGTAGCCATTCTTCTTCAGCAGGTGGCAGACGAGGAAGCCAAGCAGTCCGGTGACGAAGAAGAGAAAGACCACCACAAAGATCATGTAGGGCGGGGTATGGTCCCCCTCCATAGAGGCTTCTGATTCAGTCATAGCGGAGGTTCAATCTGCGTCATGGAGAGAGAAGATTTAATCATTTCTGGGTACCTTCAGGATTTTGAGTGAGAACACTCACTCCTTTAAGAGGCTTTTTACGGGCTACAACTTGGATTTAGGGATTAGGTTAGAATACAGTTTAGGTAAATACAATAATAATACTATAAACTGAGACATTAGAGAGAGAAAAAACACATTTGTGCCATGTGTCTCATCTGTATCTGTTAATGCAATGTTGCTTGGCTCTATAAAAGTTGAGAATGACAGCCACTCACATTATACAGCAGCTAATACCATCCACATGTTACAGACACAATATATTTACTGAGATATAGAAAATGGGAAATGTTGTGTAAGATTTTTAATAACCAGATAAAAGCTATAGTGACCGAGTGATGATGAATGTCGCTGTTGTCTTTACGGGTTTGAGTCAGTGTGAGGACGAAAGAAACAAGAGTGATAAGGAAGATTAAAGCTAGCTTACTTGAAGTAATACCTCCCATCCTAACCTCAATTAAAAGGCACAGAAACACAGTGTGTGTTAACAAATATATATAAATATACAAGCCTCAAATCATCTCTGATCAAGTCTTCTGTTGCAGACTGATCGACATCAAGAGTCAGTCTGGGAAACAGAGAAAGGGAGGAAGATAAATCCAGGTGAACTAACCTGTCACTTCTGTATATTTCTTCTATCTTCCTATCTTTCTAACTTTCTTCCTCTTTTCAGTCAGTTTGAAATGTTTGAAAAGAGGAAGAAATAGATTTCTTTTGAATAAATTGTGTAAATTGTTCTGTTAGATAAAAGCCAACAAGTCTGTTCCACTTGTCTGTGAACTGTGAGTGGTGCAACCATAGACTGTATATAAGAAGTGGACGTAGTCAACGTGACAACACCACAGTGGTTTGTGGACTACAGTTTTGAAGCCTCGAGTTCGGCATTTAGGCCATCACCATCTTGGTCTTTTGCAACCAGAAGTGACATGAGAGGGTGGAGCGAAGTACAACCGAACGCTGAATAAGACATTTTTAGGCAACCATCATGTTACAATTAACTTTGATGACCTGAAAACACACTGTGAAAGGGTTAAAGTTGTAAGACGAAAACACAGAAAAGCTCCAGACCGGACGACGCCGTGGTAGCAACCTGTCAATCACAAAGTAGCACCGCTCTAAAGCATCCCCTACTTTATCTTCTATTTGACTCTAAATGGGACCATAATTTACTAAATGAACATCATGCTGTTTTGAAGAAGATTAGAGATTGAGACCATAAACTCATGTTTACAATGTTTACTGAGGTAATTAATCAAGTGAGAGGTAGGCTCATTTTCTCATAGACTTCTATACAATCAGACTTCTTTTTGCAACCACAGGAGTCGCCCCCTGCTGGCTATTAGAAAGAATGCAGGTTTAAGGCACTTCCACATTGGCTTCACTTTTCAGAACCAGAGGTTGCCCACTGATACCCCCAAGGTGTTCCACAGAGCAGCATAGGAGATCATCCTCCCCCTCGCTTGCTCGTAATTACAATGTTAATGATATGATGTGAATTAGCTGTTAATGTGAAAGCAGCATTAGCTTTGTAATGGTTGTATTAAAGTAGAATATTAACATGTGACATTTGGTAGCTCAAGTTAACGTTTCAGAATTCAGCAGTGTGTGTGTTTATCTTATTTTCTTCTTCATTGGGTTGTTTTTAAATGTTCTCATGCACTTCTATTCCTTCTGTAAAGCGTGACCTGTTTTTAGGATGGTAAGAAATTTTAGCAAACTTTCATGAGGTAATATTTTTATCTTTTAGCACACAAGAATACAAAATAGAATATTAGTGTGCTAAGTAAGGGATAATGTACAGCGAGCCGGTCATTGTTGTGAAAGAATCCCCTTCCGGGCGATGCTGCACCCTGACGCGAAGCGGAGGTCTCTCATCGCCCTGAAGGGGATTCTTTCACAACAATGACCCGCTAGCTGTACATTATCCCGCCTATTACACGTCTACTTACTGAAGAAATCAATATTTTGACACAAAAACAGATCTCCAGAGTCCGACATCAGAGCTGCGCCCATAGCAACGTCTGTTATACATAAATAACAGACCGCAGAATGCCGTGATTGACCAATCAGAATTGAGTATTCAACACAGCCGTGTAATAACATAATATATAGCTGCTTTAAATGAAAAAGGGTTAGTTGAAACATTGATCATCCCAAAGCTCTGCTGACTCACTTTCTGTGTTGAAAAGGTGGAAATGACCCATCAAGGTATATGTCCCACTGTGGCTGCAATCAGACCCTGCTGAGCCAGTTCCTGGTTCATGGTTACGACCGTGAGTTCAACAGCTCAGGGGTCTGTAGCAGAGACGGAGACAAGGACAGCCCACGTTGAATGACAGAAACATAACTGTAAGTGACTCCCAAACACTATCTCACGGCAAAGTCAGAGAAGCGGCGTGGTCAAGGCGAGATTATCAACCAGGCCAAAGCAGGCGGCTGCCCCGGGGGCCCCAGCAAGCCAACACGGTGGCAATTTGATTAAATGCAAGTTATTAGTTATTACCTAACTTCATAGCCCTGTGTCAAAATGTAATTTTAAGAACTTGAATAAATGGTGCATATTCCTAAGTAAATTCAATTATCAAAACACTAATTTGACACACAGCAAACCCAGGTTAAGGTATTACTCCAGCAGTATTGACTAGCATCTAGGCAAAATACTGTAGAACACAGGAAACAGTTGTTAGCCTATGGATGGGCCAAACTGCATAAAGATCGTCACATTAAAAAACGAAAATGAAAGCCAGTAGTCTGCTTAACAAAAGAAAAGACAACGGAGAAAAGGAACTATGTGTTCAGCATCAACAGATTATCAACAGACAACCATTCCTGAACACATCTGCAGACATCTGAACCATGTTTGAGCTTTAATTTATTTAAATTTTACACTTTTTGGTGTTCAGCTTTTTACAAAAAATAAACTTCATGCATGTTCATGCAAATATGCACAGACCTGTATAGCCCATTTATCTTGTTGTGATACTTACTGTAAAGACCTTTTTAAATATGCAATTAGTGTAATTTTGCCCAAGCTATAATCTATAAATGCACAAGCTTTGCAAAACACAGTAACCTTGCATCTAACCTTGCTAACCTAACATCTTTCTTTAGCTGACAAATAGTTAGTTAGTTCTTACCATTTTCCTGCCAGTGGACACATCCAAACATGTTAAGGTCAAAGTAGTGTGCCGACAAAAATTGCACAAAAAAAGCTGTTGAAATTTGGTTGATAAACAATGTAAAAATGTGTTCGCTGGATAAGAAGCTAAAAGCAGCAGACATACAGTGTGAACCCCTCCTGTACCTTACGGGTTCCCCTTAGCCCCACCTTTCCTGTCTATCTACACAGAGGCACCTCATCCTCAATAGCTCAGCAATGAAAAAACAAACTAGTTCTGTGCTCTACTTATGAGTACTGTACACTACACTATATGATATAGGTTCATATTTGCATATAATTATTTGTATATCACGTCATGATATTACGTATCTATGTAATATGTAATGTAATCTACGTATGTATGTAGATTACGTATGTCACGTAACAGAGACTATGACTTGACATATGACATATAGCAGCTTATCAGTGTTGCCCTCCCGCTGGCTTATCAGCATCCATTAACGCCCCTCACGCAGGCACGCACGCACGCACGCACGCACGCATGCACGGACGCACGCACACACACACACACACACACTTATCAGCACTTGATCCCTCTGAAATGTTTTAGGGTGGTTAGGCATTGATAGTACATACTGTATCATTAGCACTCACCACTAAACATCTTTAAAATAGCTTATTTTTACTTCACCATCTTTGAGTGCAAATACATTTTTGGGGATAATTCACCATACAGCAAGTGGTATAATGATATATGAATAAAATTAAACGCTCAGCTCCATTTATCCACAGTACAGTATGTCTGTAAGCGGTTACAGATAATGGATGGATGGATATATATATATATGGCCCCTACAACCTCCACCAAATCAGAGGCAACATGCGTGTATCCTGAGAGTCGAAACCCAGCGCAACTAAAGCCCACTGCGCTGCTGAGTGTATTTTTAGCCAATATAACAGCATGGCTCTAGGGTCCACCACTTTGGTTAAGACTGAAATATCCCAAAAAATATTTGGTTGATTACGGCTAGGGCAGCTGTGGCTCAGAGGTAATCGGTGGTTCGATCCCCGGCTCCTCCGGTCACATGTCGAAGTGTCCTTGAGCAAGATACTTTACCCCGAATTACTCCTGAAGGCTGAGCCATCGGTGTGTGAATGAGTATTTAGATTAGATCCTGATGGGCAGGTTGGCACCTTGCATGGTAGCCTCTGTCATCGGTGTATGAATGTGTGTGTGAATGGGTGAATGATGACAGTGTAAAGCGCTTTGTGTGGTCAGAAGACTATAAGGAGCTATATAAATGAAAGTCCATTTACCATTGCCATGGAATTTGTTTTTTCATGATCACAAGAGGACCAATCTGAATGATAGCACCACCAGCAGGTTGACATTTTTGGCTTTTAGTGAAATATCTTGACAACTATCACATAGATTGCCTTGAAATGGGAGATATATCCATGATGTCTAGAGGATGAACCCTCATAACTCTGGGTATCCTCTGACTTTACCTCTAGCACCACCAGAAGTTTTCACTTATCCTGGGAAATATCTCAACATCTACTGGATGTATTGGCACAAAGGCATTCGTGGTCCCCAGATGATGTCTGCTACTGATTTTTCTCTAGCGCCAACATAAAGTTGACATGTGGTTTTGAGTGAAATGTCTCAATAATTAACAAACTAAATGACCATCTCAATTGAACTCCCAAGCCAACGCCCACACGGACACCACCGACACTCTACGGTGGGCAGTCATCTCTCAGCGGTGCGACGACCAGGGGACCCCCGCCCACACCGCCCGGAGCTCAGCCACCGAGTCGGTGGTGTCCGTGTGGGCGTCGGCTTGGGAGTATAACCGAGTTAGTTAGTTAGTTAGTTAGTTAGTTAGATAGTTCGGCTTGGGAGTATAAGTGAGCTAGTCATTTAGTTCGTTAGTTAAAGGAGAACATAGGTAACATTAGGCCAATAATGTTTGCTTTTAGTGGTGCTTATTTTCTTAGCAACCCTGTCTTTGAACGGTCTGAATGAGACAGCGGAGGAGGAGAGATAGGTGATCAGAGAGGAGAGAGGACGGGAGATGGGGAGACAGTCAGCTACAGCTGGACTTAGTGCCTGTCGGAGAAGTTCTTTTAAATGCTGACCATTGTCCTGTTTGTTATATAATTGTTCATTAGATTGGAAATCCATTTAGTGAACCAGCTTGTTTGTGGTGTGTGTGGACTAGTAGCTATGTGTATTGCCACTTATATTGCCGATATATGTTTATTTATATTCAGTTATGATTGTTATCATTGCTAATAATCTGAGTTGGGGGAGATACAGCATCGATTCATTTTGACAGCATTGAGCTATTTTGTACCTGATTTCTTGGTACATAAAATAAAGTAAAAAAATATATATTTCCTGTATATTATGTGTGTTAAAAAACGCAGGATTCACAGAGCCACAAAAACTAAAATACTCTTTTCTCTCCCAAACCCCATTTTTAGCTCCAGTTTTATCTCTGTCCCACCCCCTTTCCTCCCCTTCTCATGTAAGATTACTTCATGTTTGCTTTTCAGACTGTATACCTCAGGGAGAGAGGATACATGAGGAAGAATAGTTTAACTGTTTCTCTCTTTATATATATATATACAGTATATATATATGTATATTTCTATACATGTATGTATATATATATATATATATACATATATATATATATATCTGTGTGTGTGTGTGTGTGTGTGTGTGTGTGTGTGTGTGTGTGTGTGTGTGAAATGAGCATGATGCTTTGAAATAATAATAATAAATAATTAAAATGCATGAATAGTAATAAAAGTCTGTTTTCCCACCATGAAGGGGTTATATTGAGAAGAAAAGACTATAAATGGAACATAAGTAGTGGTTTGACATTGAATTAGTAGTGGAACATTCCCGAGGGTGGAGATAATTTTTTTCCACTTGTCTCAACTCGAGGTTTTCTAACAACAGTTTGCATCTTCTTATCTACCCATGACCAAAACCTTCACCTACTCTCAAATGTGTTGTTCTAACCTCGCTGGCCAAAGCTTCACTGTCACCTTATTTTTCACATGAGCTTCATGTAGAAATGCCTCGGCCTGCTGTTATATAGGATAGATTTATGTTCATGAGACCATTCAGTGCAAATACGTTATGCATTCATGTATCCCTGCTGTCACTGACAACCACAATAAAAAAAACATTTCCTGTTTACTTTAAGAGAATAAGGGCTCTTTAAGAGAGCCATATGACTGAGCTGCTCTCAACCCCTAAGTGCAGCTCACCAACAGGCCTACACACACACACAGCATATCTTAGTATCTCACTCTAATTCATTTACTCGTAGTAAGAATGTGAAACCTTCTCTAGCAGGAACTACCACAGAAGAGGTTTACAGTACTTTACCTGGTGTTTAGAGGTCTGTCTGTCTGTCTGTGGACAGAATTTGTCACCGTGATAGCGTCACAACTGTGTAAGATGCAGTCACGAAACTTTACAGGTGTGTAGTTGAGATCAAAATGAAGGTCGAGTTTAAAAATGGGGGTGGTCCAAGCAAGGGAGCCGGAAGTAGGTGGGTAGGAAGTGGGCGAAGTGGGACCACTTTATGCCCCTGGTCTAATTTGGCGTCGTCGCTGGTGTGACCCCGTCACATGATGATCTCTAGTTAGTTATACTTTAAGGGGACATATCATGATAAACTCACTTTGTCAGTGCTTGTGTGCATACATTTAGGTTTATCTGGAGTACCAACCTACAAACTGTGAACTAAGACAACCCAGTCAGTTTTTTTTTGGGCTACGTAGATTAGAAACAACCCTGTCTCGTACCCTATCTACTCTATAATTTAGAGACCCAACAAGAGACCCCCCATGAGCATGCGCTAGGTGCAACGGTGGCAAGAAAAAACTCCCCTTTAAAAGGACTCTACGTAAGAATCAGAAACTGCTTGTTAACAGTGACACCTGTGGCCGTTAAGTCAACGAAGGTCAGCGTCCTGCTGCTCGCGCTTGTGCTCGCTCTACATAGACATGAACGAGCATCGGTCAAAACAGTGAGGCGACACACGTCAGCTAAAACCACAATATCACTCTATATTTCACCTGCTTGGCAGTAATGTTAGCTGACCAGATGAAGGTCTCTCCATGAATCAATGCTGTTCCTGTGTTTTCCTGCTGCGGCCTCCCGACCGCGGTCGGTGTAGGGACTGGGGAGACACCGCAGCCTCGGTCGGAGACGATAACGTTACTCGCTCCAGAGCCCTGTCCATTCACTCAGCAGCAGGAAACGGCACAGGAAACATCTGCTGGTCTGGAGGAGCTGCAGCATTCATTTCTGCACAAACTTTGCGGTTTTGCTGCTTCCGTGCAGTTTGTGTTAGAGTCTGGGTCTGAACAGCGTAGCCACACACGAGACACCGTGGGGAGTGGGACTCTGACCCGCAATGATTTATACATGATAGAAGTTACAAACAGTTCCTTTAACGGGTAGAAACCTTGGGCAGAACCATGCTCTGGGTGGGCGGACCTCTGCCTCGACCGGTTGGGCTGCACATACATAACAAACAGTTAAGAGGAAGAACAGACTAGCCATTAAAATAGAAGACAAAGTGTTGCCTCTTCTTTGGAAAGTGATCCTCAAAGCGGAAACTTTATCTTTTCTAGATGCAAAAATGACATCATATCTTTCAGCCAGGCAGAGATTGGAGGCACAGTAGACGACTTCCAGGTTAGGAGTATTCTCCGCCTGGCTAGAAGTGTTGCGAAAGCAATCATGTCAACCTCGTTGGAGTTGTAAGGGAAAGGCTCTGCTGGCACCCCAAAAATGGACAGTAACGGGCAAGGCTGTAAACTGTTATTCAACTGTGTCAAAAAATACGCCAAAGATCGAAGACCAATATGTTCCAAGCTTTAGGCATGATCGGAACATACAGTATGTGAGAGGTCTGCCTGTAGACTGCCGCAACAATCACGGGGATTGGGACATGGGATCGGAATCGGAGTCAATGTCATGCAATTTAGATTTATTGAAGTGGGCACAGGATGATGAAGAATTCACCCCGTCTAATGCCACCTCCGACCAGTCCTCCGCCAGTTCCATTCCCAGTTCCCCCTCCTTTGGAGACTGTGTTGCTGTTCAGAGACAAGGTTTTCAGATACATTTCAGATATAAGCCCCGTCTGAGTCGGAGATAGCTCAAAAAGGCTCTCCCATAATGATTCTTTGTGCGTACTAAGAGATGGACCTGAAGATAGCGGAACAGATTTGAACATGGCAGAATAAATTTAGGACATAAAGAGTCAAAGCTAGACAAAAAGTATCACCATTATAGAGGTCTTTGAAACAATTGATTCCTTCCAGGCGTGGAAGTGGACAGTTTTGGGTGCTATCCCAGCAAACCGGTATCACCTTCCTGGAACATTCTCTAAAGGTTCCCGTTTGGTTAAATTTGTATTTTTTTATTTCCAAGGTTACTTTTGTGAAACCTTTACAGAGTCTCTGGGGAACGTTCCCTTCTATTTACTACTTATTCTGATTGAACGTTTTCTCACACTAAGAGGGCACTTTACGTTGCGAGCGTGGGGCACATAGCGGCCTCAGCCACTGACCTTACATTACAGAATAATGATAAATAATAGCAACAACCGAGGATGTTTTATGTTATGCATTAAAGTTACTCAGTACCACTAAAACCACACTTGTTTCTGCTGCCAGCAGGTCGGGCTTTTTTGCCCCAGTTGCCACAAACGACCCGTCGCTTCTACATGAATATCATAAAACTACAACACGTGGATAATATCAGTTCTTGTTATATCCAACTGACGACCATGGGTGTGAAAGATACAGATGCAGGAAGAAACAAGACAGGTGTGATGCTGTGAGGAAGGTCCTTGATGTGAAGCCCAGCCTCTCTCTCTCCCTGACACACACTCACAGCTTAAAGAGGCACAGAGCCGAGAGAAGCAGAGAGAGAGATGACTCAGCATCATCATGACCTCGAACAGAATCGTCTCCCAGTGACGTGTGTGTGTGCGTGTCCTGTGCTTTACGACTGCATTGTGCTGCTCAGCATATATACCGTGAACGGGTGTGTCATTACGTCAGAGAACTCTGACATCACAGAGAGCTATAATAGTCTGCAGAGGAGAGAGAGGATGGGATGGCTGAACACCATTGGCTGTAGTGATGCAGCAAACCCCTCCCGTAAATAAGAATGTTAAAAATAGAAAAGTTGATTAAAAGTGAATTTATCTTCCATTTCAACAAGGGACGGGCCACTGATTTACATTATGATGCTCAGGTTCAGACTCTATTTATAACCTTGTCATGGTGTGTTCAAATGTAATCTTATAAAGTAGTTTTTGTCGAGAAACTTGAATAAATCCAGTTGTTTGAAGAAGATGTTTTAACAGCAATATAAAATCGATAATAGTGAATTATGACCTGTTTAACTTCCTAACAAAAAACAGTATGCAAATGGTAATAAATGAGTGGATGTTCATTGAATTTATTGTTTTACTTTTGTTTTTTACCGAGGCATTGAATTAGTATTTAGAGTTATGTGTGTATTGGTATCGACTACTAAGTTTCTGGTATCGTGACCTCCTTAATGGCCATATAGGCGTCTGAGCAATGCAGCAAGTGAAGCAGCTGCTGGGGGGAGGAAACATGTGTTTTTGCATCCCCACTTTTTTTGATCATACAACTTTGCTATTTTTAAACATTTGAGCTAGTTTAGATCAATACTAGTTATATCTGTCTGTTTCAAATGTAGTTGGCTACATGAATTAAAAATTACATTGCTGGGTTTTTCCTGCATAGAAGAATTTTTGGCGACCCCCAAACAGGTTTTAGACGGCACCAAAGGAAAATCACTGGCGCCAAAATGAAAAACATTGAGAGTAAAGATAGCAAATTCTCTCCGAACCCCTTAACACTCTGACACTATTCTGTCTTTCAGAGGTTGTAGCGAGCTGAGTTTTCAAGCTAAAGTTAAGATACTCGAAGCTTGAAAACCTAAAGAATCCATTGGTACCAATCAAGTCATGCTTGTCAGGAAGATCGCTAAATAACGCTACGAAGTTACGCTAAATTTTGGAGAGGAAAAACTGGCATGGCAATCCGTCCGGAGTCCCGTCTTGAAACACAGACCCCATCTCGTTTGCCATGCTTTGAGTGGGACTTTTTTGCTGTGTCAACACCATTCATGTCACGATGCCATCTTAGTGACATTTTCTTTCTGTCTGTGCGAGTTGTCCTGCCTGTCTGTGGCAAACAGGATCATCAACGAGGGGAGACGGTAAATATAAAACATTGATCCACAACATTTACGTTACTCAAACAGCTTTTTCTGTAACAGAAACAAAACAGTGGACTGATCTCCCTCCAAATATCAGAGGAATGTTAAAAAAGGTCATGTTGTCTCAGCAGGTATTTCTCTGCTCCGTCAGAGGCTGCTCTTTCCCTCGCCACTCTGCTGCTCTCTAGCCGGTCTGTGAGCATCAGTGGCCGGCTGGCGAGCGAGCTATGCCCGCAGGCGATTGTGGAGCTTTTCAACTCCAAAAATGCAGATAAACACAGGTTCCTGTTAATTTATGATGAACATTTATGTTGTGATATTTAAACTAAATAAATAAATCTACACAGTTGATTTCTCAACTCAAAAATGTTCAGTAGTGAATTTAGTGATGAAATAGAAATGAAAAATGTAAAAAAACGAGCCGTTTTTGGCTGCTGTTAGTTGTTGTAACCATTGTGGGATACAGTAGGCGAGGTTGACTGGTCCAATGCATACTGGAGATTTTTTTCCGAATCAGTACGACATCCGGGTATTTTTGGCCTAATGTAAATTTTGCTTTTGTTCGCATACTGCATACTACATTTTGGCCAAATCAGTACGTACTACTAGTACAGTATGAGGTTTAGAATACAGCCTGAGTCTGCTTGTCTGTCTGTGTTCCTGGTCTCCGCCCGTGCACTCTGTCATCAATCTGGTCTGCTTGCCTGCAGCGATCCACACCTGCTCTGCCTCAGCAATCAAGCTCACCTGGTCGTCATCAGTTCTTCACCACACAGTACATCTGCACTGCACTGTTCTTCAGTCTCTGCCGGATCGTCTCTCTGTACAACGGTCTAAACTTTTGTCTCTGCATGTCTGCACAGTTTGACCAGCCACGCCAAACCTCAAGCCTGCCAGCAGCTCACAAACCTGGACCTTCTCTCCTGCCATCAGCCTCTCCCTGGATCATCTCCCACCCCTCATCATCACCACTCCTGTTCACTAATAAATATTGTTCATCTTTTGTCAAGTCGGAGCCTGCTTTCTGGGTTCTCCTGCAGAATCGTGACACTTCATATCTATACAACCAATGTGATTAAATTGTTTGCTAGAGCACAAAGTTCTTCGTAGATCTCTAGAGCCTCATTATTTGGCTTTCAAAGTGCATTTGATGCATTTAACTTTTACAAAATATTCTTCCACCTACCACTGTCTCACTGGGAACCATACAGTATATAGGGCAATATAAACTGAGGTTATAGTGAAAGAACAGCTTTATTGGTCATGATTGAAGGCTCTATATTGCAGGAAATTACACTTTCAGGTGTTAATTAAATGAAAATGTTCCCCTTGCCTGTCACTAATCTTGCACCCCCACTTAAGTAGGCACCCACGAACATGGCTATTGTTAGTACTCGCAGCTGTCAAGATAGCATGTTAGTATTTGGACATTTTGGGAACTTTTGTTTGCCTGAGTGCACGGGCTAAGTGCGCAGGTGGACAGGTAGGTAGGACGGGCTTATTACAGTTCTGCCACAGCCACAAATACCAGATTGTTTTTCCTTTTTTTTTGTCAGATCATTTGATTTATTGAATGCTGTCGGGATGTGATGAGAATTTCAACAAATGTAACAAAAAATACATCTAAAAGAAGCAGCTCAAAGTGAGCTGTGACTCACAGTAGCCTATGTTTCTTTCTCATTGAAAGCTTATTTAAAGACTATCATCTATCTATCTACTGTATCTGCAGTAGGCTAGGGTATAGTATGTGTTCATGTCTTATATATATGTGGATGTTTTGGCTAATTCCTATATTTTTAGATGGGATGTTTGGTGTGGAACTATGTAAAGCAGCACTTTTATAAACATTAAAGACTGATGATCACTTTTTAGAATATAACTTTTATAAATAACTGGACAGAATTACTACAGCCAAACTTCTGCTGCACAGCGTGAGCTGGCTATATCAGCAACAGCATGAGTGCCATGTGATGAATATTTGACTAACTTCCCATGGGAGGGCTGGGAACTTTGCAGACTACATTCCAGATGTTGTAATCACTGAAGTCTCCCAGTGACTATCTATCTACAACCTTATCCACATGTCTTTAATGGGCCTACTTCAGTGTTATACACTTGTACGCCCCACAGCCTCAGCTCAACTTGCTACTGGTCTGTAGGCTATTTATAGTTGAGCGTAAGGTTATCGTCCTCCCTTTCTATGGTTGGTAATCACACCAGATGTCGTTTGAAAAGGGTTCAATCTTCCGCGGATTTACTTGTCGGAAGCTACCAAGGTCTTTAAAAAAGTATTTGAATACTTTTATTTAGTCACACGGCGCTGCTCTTCAATTCGGTTCACACAACGTCCATTAATCACCATTTCCAAATGTACTTTTCCACACCTTTATCACGGTATAGCACGCTGTTTGCAACTGGGAGGAGGCGCAGGATGCTTTGCTGGATTAGCATAGTATGCGAAACATTTCTAAAGTTTAAAACGTTGACATTAGTTGATATTGGTAGATCAAGTGAAGCCGAATTCACCAGTCGCCTCCATTCATTCCTTAAAAATATTTTTTTATTTTGTTTAGTACATGTACTTTCCGACAAGTCAGAAAACACTTAAAGTGCGAGATTTTTCAATGGAGTTTGGAGTGTCATTTTTCATGCAGGATATACGGGTCACCTACACAGTAACGCTGATTCACTGCATCATCCTCCCATGCACCCAGTCAATAACAGATAAAACACACCATCATCATCTTCATCTCTATAATAGGCACACTGCGATCAGCCAGCGTGAGACCTCATCTGAATCCTGAAGGTTAAATACTCTACTCAAGGAGTTAAGGACTACTGGTCCCGAGACACCACAAAACAGAGACATCTAGCCGGGATAACTCACCTTCAGTCCGGCAGGGACACCGCCCGGTCCTCCCCGGTGCTCCAGCTGCTGAGATGCTGATGCTGTCCCATGGCTGCAGGGTGCTCCGTGTCCTCTGCTCGGAGCTGGAGGATGTTGCTGTCTACTGAGGAGGGCAGGATGTGCAGGAAGCTGCTGCTGGGAGGCATCTGTCTGTCTGCTCCATAGGCTATACCCCTGCTGCAAATCAGAATTTAACCTTTGTTTATCCAGAGAGAGTCATCTGAGCTCCACTTGGACTGAAATATGCTGTGTCTGTCTGTTTTATTTATAGGTTTTCCACCCTCCACTTCATCCAAACAGGCTGTGTGCCCAGAACACAAAATAGGTACAAATTGTTCCCCCACATTTAAATTCTTTAAAAGTCACCACTTTTCTGCTGTTTGAGACCAAATTGATTATTTCCTGCGTTCTTATGGAAGCCCTACTGTCCCACCAGGAAAATTCACTCTCATAAAAAAAGACTAAGAAAAACTAAACTAACTGGGGGGGGGGTGGTAAGATAACCTTACTCCAAAACAATACCCTAAGTTTGTATGGCACAGGTTTGTATGTTGATGTCAATCATGATTAGTCTACTGGGGTCAGTGATTGAAGGCCCTATACACATTTATTTCAGAGGTGCTCTCATAGGCCATTTGAGCCAACAAATTGTCACATCACATAAGAACTCTATCAGAGGATCTACTGGAAAGTTGTGGCTTCAATCTGTCGTCACCATGTGGCTATGCCAGCTCACTGTATCTCTATTAGTATTCTCTTGTATTGTATCTATTCTGTTCTGTCCTTATCCTTCTTGACGTGTACTTGATCCCCCCTGAAATGACTCATTTGATCCAATTCCCTCAACAGATCTGATATGCAATTTTCTTTGGCCTTGGCCACCTGCTTAAGACTGATGACTAGAATGTCAATCATGTTTTCATGAATGTTTGAGTCCTCAAACTCTTGGGCTTTTGGGCTCAACCTTTTTATTTCTTTTTTAAATGAAGCTCTTCACCCGCCTATCTCTCAACTGCTATTTAACAGACCAATCTTCGTAGTCTTCGCTGCATCTATCACTAATGCACAAACACACTTCCTGCTCCATTTCTATTCTTGTTCTTCAAACCTTCCATCGATTTGACTCAGCACAACACTCCGTCCTCGCCCATTCTTCCCTGCGTAGAAAAGAAAAGAAACCTGTAGCACCCGAGTCGTTGTGACTATACTGAGAAGTTGCAAGCTGCATTAAAAGCTTTATTTTAACCATGTCTTGCTCCAAATCTCACCGCTCCAGAGTCGTCTGATACACAGAGATCCCATGTTGTAAATATTTAGTAATAATGTGATGTGTTCTGCTCACAAAGGAATCAATTCAGCATGGTGTGTGCACCTTACCCCCATGGTGTCATCAGCAATAATGCAACCAGCCAATGCAGCTCATGTCAGCTAGAACTACATGGTTAGTACAGCTTACAACACCATATAACATTATTATACTGTTACCAAATGAATATGATAACACACTAGTTCATATAGTTATTTTCCCCACATTAGCATTGTATTTCCTCACTTCCAGCACCATATGTCCCATAACAGGTAATAAAGGCTGAATAAAAGGTCATAGACATTCAGGTGAGTTTGTTTCTACTGCAAAACATCATATACATCATATGACACCCTCAGATAACAGTTCGCTTTGTATTTTTTTTTAGAATGCTGTGCGGAGAAACATGATATTATTCATTATTATAGTTATCATTATTATCATCATCCTTATTAGGATTCATTTTTCATGATATGCTTTTATTGTAAAAAACAAAACAAAAACATGTATATATGTCTTATATATATATATATGTATATATATACATATATACATATATATATATGTATATATATATATATGTATATATATATATATACATATACATATGTATATGTATATATACATATACATATACATATGTATATACATGTGTGTATATATATATATATATATATACATATAAATAAATATAAGACATTTATACATGTTTTTGTTTAGTTTTTTACAATATATATATATGTATATATACATATACATATGTATATACATGTGTGTATATATATATATATATATATATATGCATATATATATACACACATATGTATATACATGTGTGTGTATATATATATATACTTATAAATAAATATAAAAGACATTTATACATGTTTTTGTTTAGTTTTTTACAATAAATTTATATATATTTATAGTGAGTTAGCACTTAATTTTGAAAAGTCGAACCGGAAGTGTTGTTCAACTTCCGCCGCTGGTAGCTAACTAGCCAGTTTGTTGTTGTTGCTTCAGCAACAGCTGCTAAAGGAGCTACTAGTTGGTGCTTCTGTGGAGTTTGACACGTCGGTGACTCTCCGTCGGACGGTGAGCAGCACTGGGACCTGGCTAACACGAGGCCAGGCAGACTCTAACTATAAAGGCATTGACGTTTATTTGCTAGATAAGATTGTGCAACCTCGCCCACTCTCCTAGCTAGCTAGCGTGAGCTAAGTGTTGACGCTAGCCGTGATCAGAAGACACCCACAGCTAACAGCCTGTGAAGTGCAGCTAGTTAGCTAACTCAGCCGAGCGAGCTAGCTGTAACCTAGCACCGTTACCAGCTCACGTGAAGTAATGCAGCTGAGGTATGTTGTTGGATCCGTTTGTATTAATGCCAGCAGCGATAACAGAGTTAGGTTATCTCACTTCCGCTTTCGTCTTCCCGGTTTCTCTATTGACTTTGCTAGCAGATATATAATGTGTCAGGCTCTTTCTTAATGTAACTAACGTTAACATTACAGTACATTTCTGTCTGCGTGTCAAGAAACTAGTAAACCCCGGCGGGGAGCAGTGGAGCTGCAGTCTTTAGGATGGAAACACCCGAGCTGTCAGTGTTACAGCTAACTAACGTTACTGAGCTCAGCTCTGCTCAGCTAACGTTACTGCTAAGCTCCTAGTCTTGTGACCTGTAGTTCATAAGGTCCATAAAGGCTCTGTCTGTTCCTGCTTGGTGGTTCGATGAGGATTGTGTGTTGTAACTCCGTAATGATACCCCGCTGTCTTCGTGTAGGAAATTAATTCAATGTCAATAAATGTAATTTAGTCGAATACAATTTAAAACACCTTGTTCAGTTTGACAACAAAATGTAGAACACAATAGACTATTGATAGAAAACCTCTCAGCTTTATTGTTCATTTAAGATACATTATAATTCAGGATGTTTATTGTCACGCTGGTTATACAGGTACAATGGTGTGAAATACTTTTTGCTGGGAAGCTCCATTAAAATAATAAGTTATATTACATTTACATTACAATTATAAAAGGTAATACTTTGTACAAGGGCATATTAAGAACATATACAGTATATACAGTATAAGATATGTTTTTGTGTGAGAAGGTATGAAGTCGTGTGAATTATCTATTTAAAAGTCTGATGGCCTGGAGGAAAAAACTGTTCCTCAGTCTGCTGATAACCTTGATAACCTTGCTATACTAGGATATTTAGTACACTTAAGAAAACCTAAGAAAATATAAAGATGTTTTCGTTGTAATGATGTTGCTCTTGTCCTGTGTAGGTGTATCCATTGTTAAACCATCATGATGGCAGGTTCCCAGTGGGAGCTTCCTCCAGAGCTATGTTGTCGGCCCATGGCCTTTGTGGCTTTAACCGGTCTGGATGTGGTGTACAATGCCGTGCACCGGGCCATTTGGGACGCCTTCTGCGCCAACCGGCGAGCTGACCGAGTTCCTATCTCTTTCAAAGTCCTTCCAGGAGACCACGAATACCCCAAATGTCGCACTAAGGTGAGCAGTGGATGGAGAGATCTAGAAGTCCCATCAACAAACAAAGACAATGTAATATCCCAACAAACCCAATCTATGACATGGAATTGGAACACAGTTTCAGTTTTCATTTGCTCACTTGCAGATTACTGCATCAATACTAAGATGTGGGAAAACAAAAGAGTTGTGAAGTCTTCATGTGTGAGATCAGTGCTGCAGTTTGTGCAGTATGGATACCTTTTTTTCTAAATAGTTTACTCTGTCTGCCTGTCTAGCGAACGTCCTATGAGTGGTACATCCCTAAAGGCATCCTGAAAACAGGTTGGATGAATAAACATCTGAACCTGGTACCAGCTTTGGTTGTTCTATTCTACGAACTGGACTGGGACGACCCTCAGTGGAAAGAGAAACAATCTGAATGTGCAACTAAAGTGGAGATTGTCAGGTAAGCATATGTTTTTATTATATTATTGGGTGACTAGCAGTGAGAGAGTAGGTAGATGCTTTAGGATTTAGTATGTTTTACTAAACTATTTGATATACTGCACACATCATGTTGGGATCTGTTCCGCTGGTTGGTTTTTGTCATCATATAGATATTTTCAACATTTGTTTTTCAGTTTCACTAAAAATAGTGTTAGTATTTCCATAACTACCATCTACCAACATACCACCATTTCCACTTATTACATTGACAATATAATAACTTAAAATAGATGCTAGGTCATGCAACTTTTACGGTTATTGTTGTTGTAGCATAGTAAATGTGTTTCTTACTCCATTTTTCCAAAACTTGTTAAAGTATTCAGTGACTTCAGTAGTGAAAGCGTTTCTCAAAGCTGTCATACCTGGAAAAAAGAAGGAAAGCATTGGGAACAGAAAAGGCTTTATATAGCTGACACTATCCTGCAGATCAGGTCTTGACACCCCTAGCAGAAACATAACTGCAGTAAATCTCATCTGCACCCATCTGTGTTGTGTTGTGTTTGTTTTTAGGACGAGTCTTCAGGGCAGGAACACCAAGACGGCTGTGGTTCTAATCCAGAAGAAAACTCCTCTACCTCCAGGTAAACACCTATACTACTGAATCATATTGGGTAATGCATATGTATCATATCCCATCCACATGAGTTTCAACATGTATCTTCAGTATGTCCTTGCCTCCGTCAGCAGTACACAATTGTGTTGTACATTTTATAAACAAGGGTCCCACATGTAAAAAACATTTGAGCAGTTTCTAATTATCTAAAAATTCTGTAAAACTTGTTCCCAGTTTGTTCACTTCATTTTTTGTTTGTACAGGAGAGGACCTGGTAGCATCAGAGAGAGCAGCAGCTCTCTGTAGCGCCTGTGATCTGTCTGGCAAGAGTCTCTTCGTACTGCCACACACCGACCACTTAGTGGGCTACATTATAAGGTAGTTACCAATTCACTAATGCCATAAAGATACGTATTTTTGTACATATAGATATAGATGGATATTTTGCAATTTAATTGCATCCACCATTTGGCTCTCCAGTTTAATCTAATTGAAGTTTCTGTGTGTGTTCTGTGATTAATTGATATGCAATCGTGCATACATTTGCAGCCCTAATATATACAGTGTATATATATATATATATTTATATATATATATATATATATATATGGCGAGGAGAGAGACATGAGTCTGAGTCCACTCTGCAGACCTCTGTATGCAAAAGACTTCATATCCTGTTTATGCAACACCTTTTGTGACAAGAACTTTTGAAGTAAGGTCTTCACGACGGACTTAAACTTTAAAACCAGTCTGGAAAATGAAACACCTTTTATACACGTCGAGTGTCAGCCGATGGATGGATTGAAAACTGAACCTACAGTAGATGTAGTGCAATCTAATGTAATGCGGTGTTAATGATTTTTAAGTATGCATTTGATACTCTCGATTCTGTCTTCTAATTCCACTGAATCAAGTAACTGATTTGAAAGAGCTGTATTGCAGTAACTAGACTTCAAGTAACTGATTTGAAAGAGCTGTATTGTAGTAACTAGCCTATATATATATATATATATATATATATATATATATTTATTTATATATATTTATTTATATATATATATTTATATATATATATATATTTATATATATATATTTATTTATATATATATATAAATATATATATATTTATTTATATATATATATAAATATATATATATATTTATGTATATAATATTTATATATATTTTTATATATTTAGTACACTTAAGAAAACCTAAGAAAATATAAAGATGTTTTCGTTGCAATGATGTTGCTCTTGTCCTGTGTAGGTGTGTCCATTGTTAAACCATCATGATGGCAGGTTCCCAGTGGGAGCTTCCTCCATATATATATATATATATATATATATATACATATTAATGTGGTGGAGTCTACACACGCTGAAATGAATCAAATGCATATCTAACAGGTGCAGCAAATAATACCTGGAAATCTCGTCCAAACATTGTGTGTTTATTAGATTGTATTTGTGATTTTAGGTTGGAGAATGCTTTCTATGAACATGCTCAGACATACTACTACACTGAGATCCGTCGAGTCAAATCGCATAAAGAGTTCCTCAACAAGACTACACATCAGGTAGGATGGTGTGCACACGCACACACATTTACTTATTTGGAATGAGTCCTAATATCCAGAAATGAGCATTTTAGCACGTCCGGTTCCCTCGTCCCTCAAGTGTGACTAAACCTTTTCATTGGTCACACTGGTGCCCTTGACATTTAGCAGTTCTGTATCTGTGTGTGTGTGTGAAGACCTGCCCTGTACTGTGCCTCTGATTGACTCCGACCCTGATACTCTTCACTAATTATGGGTGGGGAAAAAAGCCTACCACATACAAAAAGGCCAAAATATATGACTTTTGCTAAGAATAGTGTGCCGTGTCCAAATTTTGGGTGCACCTAAATTAATTGCACCAGTGTAAAAAGTAAGTCTGGAGCCCTGCGTGTGCACAAATGAAGCTGCTTGGGATGAAAGGCATAACAGATACTTTGAAATACCCTCTCCTCACACCACCCTCCTCACACCGCCCTCTTTCTCTTCTCTTTTTCTCTCTCTGATGTTCCCAGTTGCTGTTTGTCAGACACCAGTTTAAAATCGCTTTCTTCAGTGAGCTGAAACAGGACACCCAGAATGCTCTCAAGTAAGTGTGAGCCCATAGATTAATAATGGATATGATTATAGTTTTCTTGTTTATTGTGATCAGCTCGTGGACTTAAAAGGACAATTCACCCCCAAATCAAAGAGAGACTTGTGCTTGTGACATCGCGAAATCTAAACATTAATGGCGTCCTCCTTTGCTGAACTGTAATGTTAGTTAGCTCAGTGGTGCTATGTGAGCTTGCAGTACCGGTTAGCTATGAGCCTCTCATTCATGAGTTGATGCACGCTTCCTTCTGCGCAGTGATACGGTTGGTGGTGAGTATAGTTGGGTAGAAAGAAAATAGTTCCTACATGAAACTGCTCACAACAAGGCCTGTGGATTATCTGGAGTAACCGGGTCATGTTTTCTGGAAAGAGACAATGCTGTTGAGTTTTTCAAATGTATTTTTTGGCACTTTGAGCACCACAAGCCGAGAGCCATCTAGTTCCATTATATTGGAGAGAAGGCAGAAATCTCTACGGCCGACAGCTCCAACACTCGTCTAATCACACCAAAACAATCTAAACTGATAAATAGCACTACAAGTAAGAGGAACATATGTATTTTAGATTTTGGGGTAAACTGTCCCTTTAATGAGACATGATATTTTCACCTAAGCATACAATTTAAAAGGTTGCTGGTAGTATAGACGTGTGTAGACCTGTATGATGTACTGCTGTCTCTGCTATTTTGTAAGTTTGTTTGTGTCCGTAGGTACTACAGAACTGCATACAGTCTTGTTCATGAGCTCAGGGCCCACGAGACCAACATGTTGGAGATCAAAACTATGGCTGGATTCATCAACTATAAGGTACTAGGGATGTTAATAATTAACCGTGTAACCGTTAACCGATCTTAAGAATTTTAGCCGATTGACGCTATCGGTTAAACGTCACCTTGCCGGCTGTCCCTTTTACACAGACGTCGACAGTAACTGACCATTTACCACCTTTCATTTCTCTCCATCTCTCCCTCTCTCTTTCTCCCTTGATGTCTCTCCTTCTTTTTTTTTTTGTCTCTTTAGATCTGTCGTCTGTGTTTCCAGCACAACACTCCTCTAGATGCTATCGCCCAGTTCAGGAAGCACATTGACCTGTGTAAAAAGAAGATTGGCAGTGCAGAACTGGCATTCGAGCACTCCGCATGGATGTCTAAACAGTGAGATACACACTACCTATCACACCCTGTGTGTAACAAGTTGTAGTGATTAAACCTTGATTAAGAATGCATACTGTATACATTTATTAGAAATGGTAGATATAAAATAAGTACAAATAATGTACTTATTATTACTTATTTACTTAGATGGATGATTTAAAACAATACTTTGATAAACTTAATTTTTCTACAACAATGAAGAAGAAGTTATGAGACATTTTTGAGGATGCCAGGCTTGTTCTTTTCGACATGATAGATGTACCTGTTAGATTTATGCAGTGTTTCCTTGGTTGTGTTTTGTTCAAATTAGATTGAGACATCAGAGTCTTTTTGTAATAGAAACCAATCTTTATCCCTGATGATGGCTGACTTGTACATCTACTGTATAATGCCCATATGTCCTTTGCTTCCTAACAGGTTCCAGTCATTCGGAGAGCTGTTTGATGAAGCGATAAAGCTGGGTCTGACAGCCATCCAGACCCAGAACCCTGGATTCTATTACCAGCAAGCTGCCTGTTACAGCCAGGACAGGAAACAGATGGCACAGCAGCTTTGTCAGGTGATAATGCTACAGCTATAGTTACATCCATCTCGTAGGACCAAGTTGGAAATCAAAAGGGGTTAATACCTGATGTAAACAGCCAGCCGTCATAGAGAGAGGGGGAGACAAGATAACGTTTAAATACAGTCTCCCTCTCTGGAAGACATTCATAGTGTCGCACATGTTCACATGAAGAGTGACAGAAATGGTTGTGTAAAGAATGGGAAAAAAAGCTAAATTTTCTGTTGCAGTCCTAGTAAGTGCTGTTGCAAGGTCTTTACTTTATATTAACGCTTAATAAAATCTTAAGTTGCAAAAATGAACATCAATAATGTAAACCGGACTTTCTGTTAGGAAGCCTATATGTACTATCTTACCCATAAAGCACCAGTGAATGGTTTAATTATACCCCCAAAACAATGTAGTCCGGGTTATATAGCGCTCTGCGTGTCCGTCCTTCCATCTGTTCTCGTGTCACACTTTCGTTTCTGGAGCAGAACTCGGAAACTTTTTTTTTTTTGACTTCAATTTTGTTTCCGTAGTAGGGTCAAGCAGTGAGCGTGGGTATGTGAGCCATGCTCACTTTTGCCTTGTTTAATTTGATTGGTTGGTTGTTCTAGGCTGGAGCAAGTTGTCCCTCCCCCGAACCAGTGGACACCCAGAGTGGGGGACTGGACTTCTATGGCCAGAGACCATGGAGACAAGGACACCAGAGTATGTACACACACACACACACACACACACACACACACACAATGACATTGATAATAAATGAAGTGCCTCTGACAGTGTTCGACATGTTTGGGTAAAACGGGGCTTCTGTACTGTTGTATTTCCAGGTATTGATCCTCCAGATGCAGAGAAGGAGAAGACAGGGATTCTGTCTCTGCAGATTAAAGAGAAAGATGTACCACATTCTGTAAGAACACACACTTGCTGAATTCACAGCTGTGGCCATATTGTAGCTCACTATTTCCGTGTCCCATTGCTTTGAGGCAGCAGTTATTTAAATTTAAAACCACTAGTGCTATAATTCATATGTGATTATTATAGCATCTTTCAAATTATTCTGAAGGCTTCTGTTTGTAGAAAATGAGACAATCCCTGTGGAAATGTGTGTAGTTTCTGGTTAATCCCTTGCTTTACCATCTGCCTCAGTGTCTTTTTTGATCCTACCACTGGGGAGCGTCAAACTCGAAATGTTTCAATTCTACACAAAGTGACTTTAAATGGGACATATCATGATAAACTCACTTTGTCAGTGCTTGTGCACATACGTCTGGGTATCTGGAGTGACTGCCTACCAACCCACAAACTGTGAAATAAGACAGCCCAGTCAGTTTTTGTGTGGGTTGTGTAGATCAGAAAACATGTGATTCAACAAGCCATTCAGATCTGGCTCCCCTTCCTATGTCACATGCAGGCTCATTAGAATATACCGCCCACAGCTTGAGAACTACCTTTGCACCATATTTTTCTCACAAGCCAATCAGAGCACACTGGGCTTTTTTGGTGGGGGTCTTAAAGAGACAGGTGTTAAAACGGAGCGTTTCAGACAGAGGGTGAATACAGGTATATTCACACAGTCAGGATACTTTTACTTTATACTTTATACTTTATACTTTATTGTCAGACAGGTCTGAAATTTGTTTTGCATAACAGCAGCTCCGTTTGCAACATCACAGAAAGGACAAAGACAATAAACAAGGATACAAACATTTAAACATTACAATCACAGAAGACAATATTCAGGGCCCTTTAACGCACATTTGATCTGGGATTAGGCTCCATATTTAGTTTAAGGATTGACTGATGCAAAAAAGAGTGCTTCAGTCTAACCTTATTAAATCGTGGAACCCTGTATCTCCGATTCGATGGTAACAGTTGATATTCACTGTCCAAAACATGATTGGGGTTAGAGACGATGTTGTTAGCCAGCCTTACGATGTTATTATGATAGGCTGATTCATAGAGTTTCTCAAGGGGTTGACCAACAATCTTTGAGCAGATTTTCATTTGTTGGAGCAGTTTTGACTTTAAAGTAGTTGACAAATTCTTGTACCATGTAGTATAACAATACTGTAGAACACTCATAATCACAGAAGTAAAAAACGATAGAAGAATTTGATTACTCGCCCCAAAAGACCTGAGGCGGCGGAGAAAGTAAATTCTGAGGATGAGAAAAATAATGTGTTTTTAGAACATCAAAGCATGTAAACATGTTCTAGTAGAAACCCAAAATACAACTATGAAGCTGGAAATGAGCAGGATATGTCCCCTTTAAATACCAATAAGTAGAGAATTCTTAAACTTGTGTGCGCGTGAACAACTGTTTACCTTCTGAGTGAACAGCAGAGGAAAGATAGTCAGTTATGTGGTGTGATTTTATGCTGGGAAAGTATCACAGTAGCAACGGTTACAATTTTGTGAAACAAGTTGTTTTCAGCACCAAATGCTCCACAGTCTTCAGAAAGATTTCATCACAGCCCCATATTCAAAAACTTGTACTGCTGTATTAAAACATGCTTCTCTGTGTCTCTGCCCCTACAGGAACTGATAATAGCACTTCTCAGTAATGCTGTCGCCCAGTTTAAGAAGTACAAGTGCCCTCGAATGAAGAGCCACCTCAGTGAGTATCATTATGCTCTTTTAATCTCCACAGGTCCTTTAATGCCTCATGCCTAATATGCAAATTGTTGACATTATGTTATGTGATCACACAGTGAGGTGAACTCATCAAAGCATCCTTTTTTTAAACATTTGTATTTAATTATTTATTTTTTGACACCCTGTTGTGTTGAACCTTGTCACACTCCTCTTTTTTTGTGTCTTACTCTCCATCTCCTTTTTAGTGGTGCAGATGGGAGAGGAATACTACCATGCTAAAGACTACACCAAAGCCCTAAAGTAAGTCAGAACACATGCTGGACTCTCTTAAGGACAGTTCCACTCTCTCACTTTCATGTAGATGCTCCAAAAAGTCTTGGGAGTCACCTTAAAGTGTCAACCATGCATACACACTGCACAGTTTGTCATGAAAGAGAAAAATGCACACTTTTTGCCTTTTAGGTTAGCATAATTAAAAGATGGAATATATACACCCTTTGTGGAAACTGGATGGTAATGACTCGAGTAGACCAAATCTGTATTTTCCAAACAGCACTATTTCCATCTACCGGTGGAGTTGCAAGGACGTAGTTTAATCTGTGTTTGTAAGCAAGATATCTGACTGTTTGTATGTGTGTGTGTGTTACGTTTTCAGGCTGTTGGACTATGTGATGTGCGACTATCGCACAGAGCGATGGTGGGGCCTCCTGACAGCCATATTGACCACCGCTCTGCGCTGTGCTTATCTGATGGCCAGTGTTAAAGACTACATCATATACTGCATGGAGCTGCTGGGCAGAGGTAAGCAAGAAGTTATGCCTGAGCCATTATTAGCAAATAGGTGTCGTCCACCTCTGGTACGATGGAGCTAATGCATTTTTTTATTGATGATGCAAATTTCCAATTTACTTCAACTTCAGTTGATTTCTGTGATATTTTGATGAGATTCCACAACTATGGCCACCAGTGTAGATGACTTTATTATTAATATTCCCCCAAGTTTCATTAGAGTTATATTGTCCCATGGTCAGAGGCCTTTCTAACCTGACCTGTTTTGTTTTGTTTTGGGGAGAAAAGTAGAACATTAAGTGTAAATCACAATAAAATATCTGTATAATACACCAATGATTTATCATGTTTCTATGGTTTATGGACTTTTACTCATTGAACCTAACCCTAAAACACATGAGAATAATTAATGAAATAGAACAAGTAGATAACAGAACACAAGTAATTCTTGGTCCTGTAAAGATTTTAATTATTTAATTTGTTAATCAGAAGAACCTGCTCTCTGTGGTGGGTGTTGGCCAAATGTTCACCAAATGAAGAGGTAATGTCTTGGTCATCTTGTCTTCCAGCTTCAACCTTGAAGGAGGAACAAAAGTTGAGGATTGAGAAGAATCTCATCAAAGTCCTGATGGTGAGTAGAAAGATTGCAGCCGGCTCAACACAGCATGCTCAGCAGGGTTGGGCCAAACACAGGACCGGACCGGTATATCAAATCTTACCACTAGGTGTCAAACTTGACTCCGCAGCCGCTCCTTAGTGGTACCCAGTGGCCCAATTGCAATCCGGCCCCTACACCCTACTATCCTACACTTCCTACTGGGGTGTGAATCTTTTGATATCTCACAATTTGATTCGATTCACGATTCAAAACGATTCCTGATTCAAAATGGATTCTATATTCAGTACATAGGGGTGCTAATTTCAGGATGTCCTCCAGTTCGCTGTGCAGTAATAAAGGCGGTGTGGCAAATTATGGCATGAATGCAGAGTAAAGATTATTGAGTTTTTATTCTTTTACACACAGCGACGTGGTTTGCACGCAATCAAACCGGTTTAAGGTTGTACACTGGACCGGACCCGGCAAAACCGGAAATTGACCCAACTCTATTGCTCAGCAAATCAAGTAGCCATACAGTGGCATTGAGCCATGTCAGAATGTTCCTATGTGCAATGAGGGTATGATTTGACAGGGTAGCCATAACAGTAATATAAAGAAACAAGTCCCATGCACTTTGTTGTTGTACAGTGAAATTAGTCACACATTAGCTGGTTCACAGTCTGACCCGCAAATGACGAGCTGAGCCCCGAGGTCAACCAGGTCACACACCTGCGAAATCTATTTTAATTTCATTCATACACATTTTAATGATCTCTTCTGGTTTTCAGAACGAGGTCCCTGATGCCGAGCCGGAGTGTGATCCGTCCTCTGTCGGCACAGCCAGGTCGCTGTGGAACGACCGCATGGCTTTGGCCGGATCAAATGAGCTCGCTATAGAAGTACAGGACTACATCCCATTCGGTTAGTAAACACACACACACTCACTCAAGCTCAACAAGGAACTGTTCACACTTAAAAGTAATATTTTACTCTCCTCCATGTTCATTGTGCACATGGAGAGCAATGCTCCATGTTCTTCCAGTAAGAAGAGAGAGCAGATATTGAGTTTAAAAAACATATTATGTCATAAAAACTGCAAACAATTGAATCATTTTTTTTTTTTTACAATTGAAATGAAAGCCTCAAACATTCAAAACGTCAAGCATGAGGCTGATAATGAATCTCATAAAGCAATGTTCAGTGTGGAACACATTCCCAGTAAGTACTGTAATATGTCCGTTTTGTTCTAAGAGTATATAAGGATGTTTCCATTCTCTTTGTGACTCCAGTCCAGTGTAAGGCCAAATTCCAGTGTCCCAGTTTCCATGTAGACCAGCCCATCCAACTCCAGGTTTTCCTCCGAGCCGACTGTCCTCATCCTGTATCATTCAACAAGCTGGCTGTCAGCCTCAGTAACCAGGTAAGCTCTACACAAATGTAATACAAGGCAGAAAGCATTTATGTTCTCCAGCACCAGGCATAGTGGCTGGTTGTAGGAGTTTCACATAGACTATAGCTGGACGACGCACCTCCACTTCCTCCCACTGAACAAAAATGAAGCCAAAACATCTTGGATAAGGGAGCTGCCATCTTGAGCTGGTGACGTCATTTGGAGCCAGAGTCTGCGCTGTAGTGATCCGGGAGTGGAGCCGCGCTATCGAGGCCCCGTCCAAACACCCGTCCGACCCAATCGCGAGCCGAGCACGGCCACAGCTTGCTAGAGTGAGAGCCACCCAGCTGCTGCGTTAGCACCACGGTAGCTGTTTGGCTAGAAAGACACAACAACTAACTATAATATCTCTATAGCAACGTACTGCTGTGGACGTGGGGCAGCAGCTAAATGCATTTTAGCCACGTTGCACACATAACACATTGCTCTGCTCCCGTGCTGGTACTCCTGTCTGTTTCTTCTTAAAATGACAGAACAATAATGTTTTGTGTGTGTGTGTGTGTGCGTGTGTAGGAGTACAACCAATGGTGTGTGGTGGAGTCAGGTCAGGAGAGTATGAGCCTGTTGCCGGGAAAAACCAAATGCTTCAACTTCAGCTTTGTAGCGAAGACTGAAGATGTTGGCAAGAAGATTGAGGTGGGTGTGTGTGTGTGTGTGTGTGTGTGTGTGTGTGTGTTGTTTGTCTGTCTGTCTGTCTGTCTGTCTGTGTCTGCAAGAAGATCGAGCTGTGTCTGTGTCTGTGTCTGTGTCTGTGTCTGTGTCTGTGTCTGTGTCTGTGTCTGTGTCTGTCTCTGACAAACGGAGAGAGAGAAAGATGGTTACTGATTGTGTGTGTTGCTGGTTATACACCTTTAGATGACCGGTATTGAGGTGATGCTGGGCAGTGACAGTGGCCGCTGTGTGTTTGTGAACTGGAGAGGGGCGGGTGGAGATGCAGCCTCTACCCATGAGGCCTTGCAGGCCAGCAGGTCATCACGTCGATGGGGCCGGGGTGTGGAGGCACGTCAAGAGCCGGACTGGGACAGCCTGACCATGCAGCACAGTACCATGTAAGGCTTTGTTCAGACACTGCACCATCCCAAGTTCCTGGATCGTCTGCCAGTTACTACAGTATCACATCTTATCTGCACTGAAGTCATCAGAAATGTGACGTGTTTGGTGTGTTTGCTCCTGTTTGTTGTTCAGGATCATCTCCAGAGTCCCAAAGATATCCGTTCAGCTGAACCACCAGCCTCCTGCACTCAACAATGAAATGTACTGCATCAGCCTCACTATCCAATCACAGGAGGGGTGTGTGGCAAAGGATGTCAAACTGACAGCTGGCCTCAAACCAGGTACACTGATACAAGTACAGCACGAAACTCCTGCTATAACCACAAATAGTTGTTTTTACATTTCTCTTTATGTACGGATTAAAGCTGCAGTGGGTAGAAATGGAGCAGATATGATTTAAAAGAAGTTATTTTTATAAAACAGTCAGTATATTCTAAAAGTAGAGCATGAGACAGGTAATCTGAAAAAAAAAATCATGTGTCTCTGTGTCCTCCGGTGCTCCTAATGACATCTACAAAATTTCACAGACCGGAGGCAAACAACCAATCAGAACTGATCTGGAATCACTCGCGAACTCCGATCAACCGGTCAAACTAGGCAGCGCTGATCAAATATGAATCAATATTCTGTTACTGTAATGCCTATTTCTCTCCTCAAATGTTGTCAGAATCATCTTGTAGTGTACGGTTTAGCTGTAAAATGAGAAAGTTTGTGACCCGGTAGCCATGTTGAGATCAGCTGAGGAAATACCAAGCACCGCCCACCAGCCTGAGCACAGCCAATAGGAACGCTCTCTCTCAATGAAATGACCTGTGATTGGCCAAAGTCTCCCGTCACAGGCTAGATTTTCTACAGCCTGAAAACAGAGCCATGAGGAGGTGCAGAGGTCTAGTTTTCTCTCAGAACACTTGAATTACAATATGCTGAAAGGTTATTATGGAAGTTTTGCCCAATGATGCCAAAAACATTCTGCCTACTGCAGGTTAATCAACTGAGAGTGTTTTGATAAGTGAGCTCTAGGTGTTGGTAGGTTTTTTTCCATTTCATTTAACTTGGTCATTTTGTGCAGTGCCAGACTCGCTGCCATCCCCTGCTTTCAATATTAATGCTTAGCTAAGCTAAGCTAAGCACAGCCAGACTCAACCTCTGTACTTAACACACAGACATGAGATTACTATTGATCTCTTCGTCTCACTCAGAAAGAAATGTCATACTTAAAAATAAAATGTTGAACCATTCCTTTAATCTTCTCACAACATTAACACTATTAAAAGTTATGTTATAGTCCTCTGTCTGGTATAGCAGCTAAATAAGCTTTTGGAATGGGAAAACTTGGTATATCAAATGTGTGACATAACATATCAGTGTATAGTTTATGATTTTGTGTTTGTCTTTGATTGGTCTGTCCAGGCCAGGATGCCAATCTAGGCCAGAGCACACATGTGACACTCGATGGCTTAAAGGTTTGTGATGACACTGCACCTGCCCTGCTCCCTGACGTACCTCTAGGAGATCTGAAACCAGGCGAAAAGGTACACACACATTCCGAAAGAAGTGTGTTGGATTAACTTTCCAGAGAGACTCGCACAACCTTTTCTGCATTGTAAATTCCTTACATACACGCCTGCCTCCGCTTCTCCAAAGTAGTAATTCTAGTATCCATGGGATGTGTGTGTGTGTGTGTTTGTCTGCAGTTGGAGAGATGCGTATATGTGAAGTGTGTGTCAACTGGACCAAGGATTTTCCTGTTCCATGTGGCCTACAGCATCGATACCACAGTGGAAGGACGTCAGATTGTCTGCAAATGTCATAAGGTAGAGGAGGTCATCTGACCTGCACACACAGTTAGCACAGTGTCTGTGTTTTTCATGTTGTACAGTACATGTTTAAACTATACATGCCCAGGAATTTTTTCATCTTTACTCCTCTCGTTGTCTTTCAGGATGAGACGGTTACCATAGAGACGGTGGTCCCATTTGAGGTGTCTGTCAAGTTTGTGTCCACAAAGGTCAGTAGCTGCTACTTTATTAGTTTAAAGCAGTTAGTGTTTTAGAGAGCTGTTTGGCTAGTTAGGGTTATTACCAGCAAGTGGTAGTGTTTTCACCTTGTGAGTCTGTGTGTGTGTGTGTCCTCATGGCAACGTGTAGTCCTGGAGACACCTACTGTAGCAGGAAGTACCACAGAGGAGTTTTACAGTACTTTACCTGGTGTCTGTCTGTCTGTGGACAGATTTTGTCACCGTGATAGCGTCACAACTGTAAGATGCAGTCACGAAACTTTACAGGTTTGTAGTTGAGATTAAAATGAAGGTGGAGTTAGAAGATGGGTGTGGTCAGAGCAAGGGCGCCAAAAGTAGGGGGGTAGGAAGTGGGGAAGGGGCCATTAGCCCCCCTGTCTTTGGATTTGACACTAATACCAGGGATTGTGTCTTCACTTTGCCATGACAACAGTTTCAAACAGGCAGATAATTACTCCTTGAGTATTTTTTATTCTCTTCAGTAGCAACTGACTTTAGCAACAAGCTTTAATGTTAGTTTACAGAGTGAGCCTTGAGATTGTGGCGGTGCAGTAGCAGGTATTATGGCTGGTTAGATTTTATGACGTGTTAATGTTTTTATTTGTATTAGTTTGAGCCACTGGACCGGGTAGCGGTGGACATCCCCTTCCTGTTGATGACAGACATCCTGTCATCGTCTCCCTGGCCTCTTCTGCTGGCCTCCTCCTCTCTGCAGCTGCTTACTATGAGCACAAACACACCACAGCTTCAGTCACAGCTACAGGAAGGTACCTGACTAGTTTTTACTGTTATCTTACAAAGACTTTTTTACTGTCATAGTTGTAATGAAGAAAAAAAATAAAAAATGTAAATCCTATGACTATAATATGTAGTGTGTAGGGCTGCCCCCTCCTAATCGATTAGTCGACTATTTGGCCGTTTTGGTTTAAGTTGGATAAGATTTCTTTAGTCGATTAGACATTTTTCTTTTTCATGCTGAATGACTTTTTTTTTCTAAGAAAATTATGAGCAAATCTCTGATAAACACAAGATTTAAAGTGGTGCTTTTGTGTGATTCTTTGTGGGGAAACTTTAATCTATCGATAAAATCAAGATATCGATTAGTCAAAATAATCGTATGAGTGTAAGTTGACTATGTTTTTTTTTTTGTCGAGGACAGCTCTAATTGTGTGTGTGTCTTCAGTTGTTTTGCAGACAGACGAGTGTGCCAGTGAGTGTTTTTGTCTCCGGTGTCCACCACTGACCAACGGCAATAACGCTGTAGCTACAGGACAGTACCTGATATCATGGAGGAGGTATGTACACACAAACACACAAACATACTCAGTTTGAGAGCAGTGATCAGTGGCTTTGCGCAGGCTTGTAAAGCTCGTAAATTTGCCACCTTTGTTGCGATGTAGACAACTGAAGCAATAGATTCCTCAGTGCTGCTATGCTGATCCAGAAACCCTGTTTGTCGCTGCAAAATCTGTTGTTCTCCCTGCATCCGGCGCCGTCATTTGATGTGACAGTGATGTAGTTGGTGATAGAAGAACTACAGGCTGTTGCAGCTCATGGATGTATTAAGAGGACTGGATACAGCGTTGGAGGCGGGCTTTCGTTCATTCCTATGAGAGTTGTTCAGTGGCGCATGATGCCAAAATGTCTTGACTGCCGAGTGATTAAGTACCCGGATCATCCGGCGATCTTCGGCATCCGTTGGGCCCATAGAGCAGGCGGTATGTTTCCTTTAACTCCGCCTCCCAGCCCTCGCTCCAGCCTCAGTTTGGGTCTCATTCACATGAACGGAGGAAGGAAAATAACTCTGGATTCAGTTATTAGTGGGTTTTACAACTTTTAGGACCTAATGATTTAAATAAGGACTATTAGAGTGTTCATACTGGGAAATGAAAACAAATTATCTGCTGATTTACAGACGTCTCTTTCCAAATATAAGTCTATAGGAAAAGTCATTTTAGGCCCAATGGCATCACGTGATGGACACAGAAGTTTTAATTCGACCGTTTGGCCACTACGAAAATTGGCCTCAAAGTCCCGCGCTCTTCCTGGGGGGCCTGGTTCAGCTTGGATTTCTAGTCTCCGCCTCTGGGTAGCCAGGGGGCGTGTTCTAGATGCTGCTCAAAACAGGACTTCTTGTTCTCTTCGCTACGTTTCCCACAGTGAAAACGGCATCTCAAAATATGAGGATGTTATGGACAAGGATACATTTTACAGTGTTCTGGCTGACTCGGATATTCAGCCTTATTTATTTGAGTATACGGCCGATGAAATGCAGCAGAGAGAGGCCCAGGCTGCGGCTACGTTAGCCGTGCAAAAGGATATGGCCCTCCAGGCGTCTTGTGCACAATGTATCCTGGTACATGTAGGCACTGCCGACCTGGCTCCACGAGCCGGAGAACTCCGCTTTCTGGGTCAATATAGCAGCACTGAGGAATTTATTGCTTCAGTCGACTACATTTACCATCAACACTGATTGGACATCCACATGAAAGGTGGCGAATGTTCCCTTTAACTCTATTCTAACTCTGTTGTACAGAAAATCCTCCAGTGCAGACAGTCCACTCATCCAAACTACAGTCACTCTACCTCATGTCATCCTGGAGGCAGTTCCACTTTACATCCACGCCGGTCAGTCAAGTGAATACACACAACACGTACATCATACACATTTGTTAACTGAGTGTCTCTGAACTTTTAAGCGTTTCTTTGCACACACTATGCACCCATTTTCCTTCTTTTCAGTCATTTATTTTCCTGATGGATTTCACCTCCAACAGTTGTATGTTGGCATTTTATATCTATATGTCTTTGTTTTGGTGTAGATTTACCATCATTTGGGCGAGTCAGAGAGTCTCTTTCGGTTCGCTACCACATAGAGAACAGAACAGCTCTGGTGCAGGAGGTGGAGATGGCCGTTGAACCGTCTGATGCCTTCATGTTCTCCGGACTCAAACAGGTACAACCGTGCTCACTTTTACATCAAGATTTAGCAAACTAAAGGGTGATGTAGCTGTGTTTCCATCAGCTGAGTCAAAACTAATATACAGTGTTCCTGAATACATCTGTGGTAATTTAACTGAACCAAAGTAAAATTGCTAGATTGTTGCCTTCTAGTTCAGGTCACTTTTGTTTTCACACTGACTTATTAAAAACAAACAATGGTAGAAGAAGTATTCATCATAATACTAATACCACACTTTAAAAACTCTCCACTACAAGTAAAAGTCCTGCAGTCAATACCTTACTTAAGTAAAAGTATTTAAATATTATCAGCCGTAAAAGAATGATTGTGTCAGTAAAATGTTCCCTGTCAGTGTTTTCCTATTATATCTGCTGTTTCTGGATTAATGTTACTGCTGCATTAATGTGTATGTTGCATTTTAACTAACTTTATATCCTGTTGGCTGGTTTAATCTACAGCATCATATTCTATACGACCATCATTATGTTTGTAGCGTCACCGTCCTGTGAGAACCACGTGTCTCTAATGTTTTCAGCTTTGTGACGATGCATTTTTTCCAGCTGATCCAAGAGGCTTTTTAAAGAGTTTATTTAGCTTCGGAAGGAGAAGGATTTTCTCAACACATAAAGGAACACTTCATCCTTCACTTTATCACAAACATTCAACATCAACACACCTGGAGATACATGGTTTTCACTGGACAGGAAGGGGGTGAAGCACTGTCATCTGTAAAGTAACTAAAGCTGTCAGATAAATGTAGTGGAGTAAAAAGTACAATATCTACCTTTTGAGGTGTAGTGGAGGAGAAGGATAAAGGAAAGACTCAAGTACCTTGAATTTGTCCTTAAAGTGATAATTCGGGTGTTTCTCAGTGGGGTTATATGCGGTACTTATCCATAGAAGGTGTATTACCTACAATAGATGACGGTCAGACAGCCCCCAGCATCGAGAAACAGACAGTAGTACCGACACTGGAGCAAAGAAATACAGTGCTGTGCAGCAAAACGGCTGTTAGCCACCTAAAAGAAAGGCTCACCTAAAAAAATGTCTATCGGTTTAAGTGAACGCTTTATTTAGAATTTTTTCCGATGGCGAACTGAAAGTGAAACGTGTCGATACTGTTTTTATCATCCGAGTCTGCAGCCTTTGCAGAGAAGGTTTCATTTTCAGTTCAGTTCTCTGTCGAAAAGGAGAAGGAAAAGGCTGTCTGAAGGCAAGATAAAGCTCTGAAAATATTCTATATATAGCGTACTCTTTTCACCTCCCAAAGAAATGAGTATTACGTGTTGAGGCTGCAACTAGACCTCATTTCATAAATCACAATGAAAAAGTTCAAAACAGTGTTTGGCCCACATTTCATTGACTTTTAATGGGGAACTGCTGAAGTATACAGTATGGAGTAGGACACAAGCAAACCACACCACTGCTTTAACTCCTTCACACTTTCTAATGAAACAGGGAAAATCCCTGCACTCATGTACTGACTCACATACGTTTACCAGTTATCTTGCGCAATTATATAGATTACTTATACAGAGGACAGTGCTTTCTCGGTGATCAGCTGATGGATACAAAAGTAGCTTAGCTTTTGAATTCATGCTAAAATCACAGAACCGTGCCAGAGTTTGCTTTGAAGCGGACCAAGACAGGCAGTCATATCAGCCTAACAGAACCACACCAGTAAAATTTGTATTCTTTATTGTCATCTAATGCTGGCAACATATTATGTTAGACCGATTGCTATAATTTATAAATGTGTCACAAAGTCCAAGATCATTACTTAGGCCAAGCCTAATAAAACCTGAGACTAGCTTAATGTTTGAATATATACTGTATCTCTCCAGAGGCTGTGGCTCAGAGGGTAGAGCAGGTTGTCCACCAATCGGAAGGTCGGTGGTTCGATCCCCGGCTACTCCAGGTCACATGTCGCTGTGTCCTTGAGCAAGACACTTAACCCCAAATTGCTCCCAAAGGCATAGCCATCGGTGTGTGAATGAGTATTTAGATTAGATCCTGATGGGCAAAGTTGGCACCTTGGCAGCCTCTGCCATCAGTGTATGAATGTGTGTGTGAATGGGTGAATACTGACATGTAGTGTAAAGCGCTTTGAGTTGTCGGAAGAGAAAAGCGCTATATAAGTCCAAGTCCATTTACCATTTACCATTATATGCTGTCACTGTTGAACTGGCACACACCTTTATTCACAGAGTTGAAAATATTCTACTTGCAGGTGCGTCTGCGTATCCTTCCTGGCTCAGAGCAGCAGATGCTGTATAACTATTACCCGCTGATGGCTGGTTACCAAACACTACCACAGCTCAACATCAGCCTGCCCCGCTGCCTGAACACCAACACACACTCACTGAGACGCTTCCTGCCCCAGCGCATCTTTGTCAAGGTAACACACTCACAGAAATGTATCCGCACCACTGAGTTAGCAGTCATTGTTTATTCGAATGTGAACATTATTCAACGCTTTCTTTTCCTTTCTCCCCAGCCTCAGGGTCGACAGCTGGATGATGCCTCCATCCTTGCAGCTTGAGAAGAACACACAAACTGTTTACTGTAAATATGAGAGCAAAGCAACATAATGTAGGTTGTTGTAGATGTATGATTCCTCACAGATGACAAAATTAACACTATTTGTTTCACATTGTTCTGTAAAAACCCACCAGGAAAACCGTCTGTTGAGTAAACACCAGGAGACTATTGTTTGTGTTCAGAGTCAGTGTGATTACTTGACGAGCATAACAGACAGCCGGTGAATGAACTGGTACACTGATGTTTTATTATTTAACAGTGAAAATCATGTTTGAATCTGATGTGAGCTATAAGGAAATTTGGGTAGAGTGTAATACATGGAAATTGAATGTGATGAAAGTTGAATAAAATTGAAGTGATGTAAACTAGTTGTTGTCCGTGTGCATGTTATATAAACACTGTTAACAGTGTTTTAGTATGTAGTCTGGTCGTGTGACAGAGTGTATACTTTAAAAAACACAATGCGTTTCACCACAGACATGTAGAAGTTACTTATTGCTGTGAACATGGGGGGATATGGTGATGTAGAGGTTCTGGTTCAGGTCCAAAAGCACAAAGTAGTTTAGAATCTGACCACATTATCTGCTGTGACGTAGGAAGCAGCCACACTACACTACCATGCCATTTAACATGTGCAGCGCCATGTTAATACTTATGTAAGCTATGAGTTTTTACACAATTTGTTGTTCACCAATATTTAATTTAGTTTTTTGTGTGTACCTACTGTTTTCTATAACCCAAATAAATTAGAAAATGTTGACATATATTTTAGTAAGCAATTATATACCAAGATGGCACAACATAGGAAGAATAACAATAAAAACAGGACATTGATAAAAATGTCATTATGTTATCTTGTCTTCCAGAAAGCTAGTGTTTTGCATCCCTTAGCTGAAATATACATTCATATCTTATCTTACATCTATTTTTGGGTGAAATGGGCACACAATCATACTAAACACTAAAGATGGAAAATGCTCTGTGTTGAAGCCAGACTCAACTGGGAAATGCACATATTGTAATCAACCAGAAACTGTCAAACATGTACTGATACACTGCAGGAATTACAGTATCCAGAGGAATCACCTTTTACAGTCACTAAGGAAGGCAAAACATCAGGACTCTTTATTGTCAGGTCTATTGGGGAATACAGCAGATAACATATACTGTGAAATTATTCAGTTTTTAAGAGAAACTGATTTAGTTAAATTAATCTAGAGTTTTCCTCATTATTATTATTTAATATTTATTTATTTTTTATTTTATTTTGTTTCTGCACAATCTCCTGTTCCACCCTCCAGTCCAGATGGTGGCGGTAATGCACCTCAATGGTTTGCCAACCGCCAATAAACACCAAAGAAGAAGTGTTGGATCCAGCCCGAACGTGCCCGAACCGACCCGAACATCAGGGCGGTGCCCGAAGAACCAACTCTCGTTGAGCTAAACTGTCGTGTCGCGATAGTTCGTAGGAGGTGGATTCAAACTGTGGCGGTTTGTTTGACAGACCGACAGACCCAGCACTGATCACTGATCACTAATCACTAATCACTAATCAAGGTGAGTAAATGCGTTATTCTCCTCATATTTTGTCCCTTTTATAGCCGCTGTTGATATCAACTCAACAAATGCTGTCTAGAGTTCATTAGTCGCCCGCCTCAAGGACATTTCTCGAGTGAACTGTGTTTTGTCTGATGAGAAACCAGCTAGAGAGATGAGGTTCAACGACATTGTTGTGGAAATGGTTACCGTTCTCACGTTAACTAACGTTATAACGAGTCAGCGTCTCGTTAACTTTACTAAGCTAAGCTACGTCTTATTTCATGAAACATAAGCCCTCCGCTGTAGTATCAGAGAGTATAGAAACAATACACGTCCTTTGGTAGTATCAAGCAGTTTGTGACCATTTACGTCAGCTGTACCGTTGAGTGTGCTTTACGGCTGCTTCAGTGCTGTGTGACGTAATTCGGATAAATGTTGACATTAAGTATGCACATGTTAAATGGCATGGTAGTGTAGTGTGGCTGTTTCCTACGTCACAGCAGATAATGTGGTCAGATTCTAAACTACTTTGTGCTTTTGGACCTGAACCAGAACCTCTGCAGCATCATATTCACCATGTTCACAGCAATAAGTAACTTCTACATGTCTGTGGTGAAACGCATTGTGTTTTTTAAAGTATACATTGTCACACGACCAGACTACATACTACAACACTGTTAACAGTCTTTATATAACATGCACATGGACAACAACTAGTTTACATCACTTCAATTTAATTCAACTTTCATCACATTCAATTTTCATGTATTGCACTCTACCCACATTTCCATATATCTCACATCAGATTCAAACATGATTTTCACTGTTAAATAACAAACATCAGTGTGTTACAGACCTGCACAAACATCACCACTAAGCTAAAGATGACCCTGATCTGATAGATCATGTGCAACGTAACGATATAAACACTTGGGGAAAACAACCCAGATAAAAAAGGGGAATATAGACACACACACACAAGAACCACCACCACCCAAAATGAATCTTTAACCTGTGGGAACGTGACATCACAGGGTTCCCCCCCACTTACAGCTGGTCTTTGCACCTTTACCACAAGAATACTACCATCTGACCTGTGAAAGATAAAACCCAGACACAATAGAAATACTATGAACATAATTATAGACAATAGAACTATTACAGTGAGTTGACCAAATGACTAATAAAAACACAATACGAAAATGATAGATATAATAATATATCTCTCCAGAGGCCAGTTCCAGAAGCAAAATGCTATCTGTTATCCTCAAATATGACAAATCCATAAAAATCATCACTCTCTTTAATATGTGAGTCACGTGCTGGGTTCCTGAAGGTTTTTACAAACATTCCCCCTCCTCCTCTCCAGATGGCAGCAGAAGAGGAGATCCAGAGACTGAGGAGCCGGCTGAGGGAGAGCGAGGAGCAGGTCCGTCAGGCTGCCCAGGCTGGTTTGGATCTCCTCAACCAGCAGGTGGAAATGCAGAACAGTCTGGACGAACAGAGAGTGGAGATGACCAACGCACTGGAGGTATGATACCGCACTTTAGAGGGTCAACTTGCCCCAAAACACACTTTTCTTCTGTCTGAACATAGCGGTATCTATCCATGCATTGCTTTCAGTATACAGGGACAAACTGTCTCCCTGGACACCAATCTAAAATGTAATTTAAAATAAAATGAATGATAATGTCTCCTCCGCAGCCTCTCTGCTCCGCTGTCCACTCTGTGTGTGGTGGAGAGGAGAGGCCGACAATGAATTACACCAAAACAAACCATATTTTCTGCTCTGCTAGTCTCACTCATTGGTTTCTTCAAGTACCAATAAAAGAACCAACCTTAAAATGACTGGGTTCTTAAGGATTTACAAGCAGTTCCAGTCCTTTACACTAGTGTGCCCAAATATATTTTCACATCCGCACACTCTAATTTTCACTCACAAATGCTTGCACTGCAGAGCCCCGTTCACAGTGAGCTCTGTGGATCATTCTGCATTGTTTCAAACTTCTACACCGGTCTTACTGTATGTGTGATGTGTTTGTGTCAAAGGCCCTCGAGCAAGACAAGTACTCCCTTCAGAAGGACGTGGCGTTAAAGACTCGGATGGTTGAGTCACTGCAGTCAGACTACGACTGTGTAAAGAACCAGCAGACACAGCAGCTTGAGGAACAACAAGTACTTCTGGAGAGGAGCCACAACGCAGCACTCAATGAGCTCAACAACAAGGTACAACAAGCTATGGTCTACTGTCTGGTCAAAGCAGAAACAGCCTGTCTGGGTTCATAACATCATCCGGCAGCGTTTCACCAGGCTGTATTCACTGTATCTGGTTTACCACAGCGGTATGAACCCAAAATAAACAGATTTTGCTGTAATTTAATTGCAATAAACGGATCAAAAGGATGCTGACATAACTACATCATGATGCCGATTTGTAAAAACTCTGAATTCATACTTTGTCACGTCTGTCCGCAAGACGACAAGCAAACAACTTTTAAAATGCTTGTTTTCTGAATGGAGTTTGGATTGATCTGTGCTAGGCTATGCTAACATTGTAGCTGTTCTATCAGCAGACAGCTACAATATTTTTTTCCTCCATTTCTGATTCAACAACGTCAGAGACGACGGGAGGAGAATCTCAACGCTGATAGGCTTTCGCGATGACGTGTCACGTAAATTTCTCAAGTTCCGTACAGTAACGCTTAATGTGTCTTCCTGTGTGCTGTCCCAGATGCTGAGGTTGCAGTCAGCTCTGGAGGAATCCCAGCTGAACGAGAAACAGCTGAAACACAAAGTCGAGGTGCAGACCGAGACTCTGAATAACAAGATGGAGGAGCTGCGAGCTCTGAATGAACACACCCAGAGCTCCATGACATCTGAGATGATGGAGGTGCAGATGAAGATCATGGAGCTGGAGAGTATTAAGGTGAGTGGGAGCAGAGCTAAAAGCAGGCATATGTGGAGTTCATCTGTTTATTCTCTTTTGTACTGTTATTCAGGAAGAATGTAATCTTAATCACCTACTGGCTGTGACCTTAAACCTTCTGTAATCTGCTGCTGCTTCTTTCCAAGCCTGATCTCGGCGTGTTCCACATGGTGCCTTGCCTTCCTGCATCAGCTGGAGTTGTACTAATAAGTCAGGCGAATGGTTTTTGTCTACCAGGTGGAGTTGGAGCAGACTCTGCAGGAATCTCAGTACAGAGAGCAGCAGCTGGAGCTGACCAATAGCAGCCTGCAGCGTCACCTGGAGAGAATCACAGAGGAGAAAGAGGACCGAGAGAAAGAGGCCGTTTCCTGTTTTAATTCATTAGAGGTAAACATACCACCATCGACTTTGGTCATCATTGTGCTTTCTGCCAGTGTATTGCAAGGCCTGGCGGCCCGCCGGGCCTGAGCTTTGGGGAATTATGTATTTTTCTTTGCATCTCTCCGTCTCTACAGAAATCTCGTGAGGCGAACCGGGACCTCCAGATCCAGTTGGACCAGGTTCTACAGCAGGCCCAGGATCCCAACAGCAAAGGGAACTCTCTGTTTGCTGAGGTGAAAACCAAACTGAGCTACAAACACTGCAGGAAACCAACAACAAAAAGTCTTTGCTGGCGTAAAAAACTAAATAGCTTAAAGTGAACTTATGTTAAAGGTTTAATATGTAACCGTTGCTTGGTTGCTCTTTGTAAACACACATCATTTAAAGTTGGCCCCTCCTCCTCAGCTCAATGAGAGAGAGAGAGAGCAGCAATGGTGGAGCGAGCTATAGAGTGAATGAAGAGAGGGAGCGGCGATAGTGAGAACAAAGCAGTGAATCGAAGAGAAATGAAACGTTATTGCTGAAGCCCAGAGACACAACAACACAGCAAAATAAGAGAGTCTACAGAGACCACCACACTGCTAGTGGGGCAGAAGGGATGATTGAGAGGGATTATTTTAGTATCAGTCTATTCATAGTTTTTTAGAATGTTCCTGCATACATTATACCTTTTTAAACTCTCCTAGTATAAACTCCAACGTTATACAGTTGTGAACATCATTATGCAACTAAATATTTGATGTACAATGGAAACTAGTTTTAGAGTTTAAATGAAATGCAAAGTCCCAGAAAAAAATCAGTGTGCATACGTTTCCTCTTGTGTTGCAGTTGGAGGATAAGCGTGGTCAGATGGAGAGACAGCTCATCAGCATGAAGGTCCAGTATGTGTCCCTGCAGAAACAACACGCCTTCAGCAAACAGCAGCTGCAGCGCATGAAGGTACCGTGTGTCGTGGAGGGCAAATAATACATCGGCTCTAAACGTGCACTGTTTGTTTGATTGTAACTTGAATGACAACATGGATGTGCATGTGTGTGTGTGTGTGTGTGTGTGTGTGTGCAGGTCCAGATAGCCACTCTGATGCAGCTCCAGGGTTCCAGGGCTGATCCTGCTCAGCTGGAGAGGCTCCAGTCCATGCTCTCAGAGAAAAATGGAGAGATCCAAAATCTAATGACTAAACTGCAGAGACTGGAGAAGGTGGAGGTGAGTGCTTAAAACCTACAAGTGTTGTATATCAATAGGAAAAATAAGTGAAAATCAAATGAATAGACGTGCAAAAACAATGAATGGATAATTAATTTATGGAGATATTTCAGCTTATCAACAACTTAATATTTATATTTTCTAGGTGTGAGACATCAAAAATATCATGATGATAAAAGAAATTCTTTTGGATAAAATATACTATTATTATTATTACTATATAAGGATTATCATTACATTATATTAGTATTACATTTGTGCGTGTGTGTGTGTGTGTTTATAGATGATGTTGAAGTCTCAGCCAGCTAATCCTGCTCCAGCGGGAAGCGGTGACGGCCAAGATGAAACTTACTACACTGACCTGCTCCAAATGAAGCTCAACAACACTGTGTGAGTTGAACCTGCCTACGTTATACGACAGTATTTGTAAAGAAAAACACCACCAGCCACATCCTCCCACAGAAACACACTCTCACACGCTGTTGCAAACTCCTATAAAATTAATTTGAAACATTGAGGAAGTTATTGTTAAACTTGTTCATTCATTACCCTCTTCCTCAAAGAGGATTCTGATCTCCCGATTCAAAACAGCCTGGATAAAACCTTCCCACATGACAGCCATCGGGACTCGCTGTGAAACAAACAAACAAACAAGCTGATCGGATCCCATCTCCTCGCACAGTGTGGAAAAAACCCGCCCTTTGATGTGTCTTGTTGTGATGTAGTTTACTGCAGCAATAATGTCTGTCATTACATTGTTCACCTCAGACTCAGCTGTTTAGACACTAGCACCTCTCGGTATAGTATACCATACAGTGTGTCCACGGCACATTGGGGGAAACGCGCTTGACTAATGCCTGCAGCCCTTCTCGTTTCCCAGCCTGAGTCTGAGCCCCGTCTGTGCAGATCCCCACACAGTCCTCCCATTTCAGATCAGTCTCAGTTATTTAGATTAATTCGTCTGCAGTGGCTCCGTTAGTTACACGTCTTCAGAAAAGAGACAAAAGAATTTATATTTAGCCATGCCCATCCAGCTTGGGAATCACTGGTCTAGCTTACAATGCAGTTGGCCTACTTAGACAAGTCTTGCTGGGTTTAAATACTTATGGCCCATAGTGATAATGATAATGAATAGATAGGATCCATACTACATGAACCACTCTTCACATCAGCAAGAAAAAAAGGTCACCTTTTAAAGCTAGTTCGCCTGTTACTCCCGTTATTTCCTTCTCCCAAAACAGTGGTGAAGAACAGGACAGGACCAGGGGTTGAGTTTTCAATAAAACTATATTATGACTGATGTGTAGACTTCATGCCAAATGAATCAAAGCACACAAGGCCAAATTGCCTCCTAAGTTGCCTTATGAAAGGCTGCTGACAAGCAATGTAGCATTTATAGTCTGGCGCAGTGCTCACTCCACATAAAACACACCGGGGTTATATTACATCACTTCCAACAAACTTCACAGAGAACAATGAGGGTAGAACAGTGTCAACGATCTGTTTTAACCAAATGCTCTCTGGTCTAGCTCAGCTAAAACCACAGAATGAATATAGGGGAAACACTATTAAACTGCTTTTGTAGTTGAAAGAAATCCTCTCTAGATAAAGTTATATCTAGCAATGGCAAGAGGAGCGTCTGTATTTGACGATATTGAAAATCATACCCTCATACCCTGGAATACCGTAATACCTTGATACCGCCTCAGCATAGAGAGGTGATGTGAAACTGCCTTGGCTCAAATCTATATTGTGGCACAAGTTGTGTCAAATAGCCGATTGTTTCCTCCCACACACACTCATCAGGAGACAAATTCAGGCCAGTCATTCTATCAGTCAGATGGTTCTATATCCTCATATTAAGTGATGCTTCATGAACTAGTGTTATGTGTAGCTCTGCAACTGTAGGGTAAGAATTATGAGTAACAAAAATACATATATACAGTTGCAAATTCGGTTCATGAATTCAATCTTGTAATTTTGCAAAGAAGACAAATTACTGATGGGTTATAGAAACACATGCAGCTTAAAGGAGCGTGTCTTGGATTCACTATGGATTTGTGTCTGTCTCTATGCATGTGGTCCTTGGTTAACTGAAATTCAGTTTCTGTGTGTGTGTGTGTGTGTGTGTGTGTGTTGTCAGTAAGGATGCAGAGCGTCTGGGAGATGAGCTTTCCCTCCAGAGGATGAAGTCTTTGTCAGAGAGCCAGAGAGCTTTAGAGCTGGAGAGGAAACTCTTCTCATCTGAACGGCAGCTCAAACAGGTAACACATCTCTGACTGCCAGTGTTTCCTCCATAAATACTGTATCTAAAGGGAAGCAGCACTCGCACCACTAGTATCACCCAAAAGATTTTGATTAAAGAACAAAAGTGATGACATTTTTTGTTTTTGTTTTTTGCAGTCCGATACGGAAGCCCTGAGAGGCAAGTGAGAAAAAAACAATTCTGGTGATCCATTTTCTGAGTCTGATCTAAATTGTTTTCTCTCCTGTGATTACGACTTAAGAACAGTTGAAAAAAGGTTTTGCCAGGATAATCTTTCTAAGTTCCTTAAAGGTACAATATGTAGCACTGACAGCTAGTGTTTAAAATGGGTAACAGCAGTCCAAATTCAAAACATTGGAGCCGTGGCCCATCCGCTCCTCCGGTGGGACTGATAGCAGTAAGTGCAAATCTTCGCAATTCGACGGTTGCCTTCTAGACACGACTGTGTTAGCTTCTGGCCAGCAGTAGTCGGAATCACTTCACCGGCTGTGTGTCTCAAATACTTGCTAATAACTTGATAACCCAGCTGCACAAGGACCACAAATCAATTTATGATTTATTGCAGGACATTTATTCCATATTGGTCCTTTTTAAATTATGTTTTTCTGTGAAACAGGTGAAAAAAAAAGTTTTGTCAGGATCAACGGTTCTAAATAGGACTAAAAGCGTTTTCTTACTGGTGAGTTTTAATTTACATAACTTGTTAACACACAATATATGTACCTTTTTGTTTGGAGTTGATGGCAAAATTAAACTCACCTGGTAGTGGTGCACTTCAGCCTCTTGTGGCCAAAATGAGCATTACAACAACAAACATACGACACCTGCCAAAACTTTTTTTTTCACAGATGAAAAACAAAAATTTAAGGAACATCCGAAGATTATCCTGACAAAACCTTTTCTTTCATCTGTTCTTCAGTCATAAACACGGGAGAGAAAACAATTTAGATCAGTCTTAGAAAATGGATCAACAGATTTTTTTCCCTCACTTGCCTCTCAGGGCTTCCGTAGTCCAAAGTAGTAAACTGCAAAGAGATAGCAGACATTTCCAAAGCGGGAGAGAGGGCAGCGTTGTACTATAGTGAACTACATGTTTGAGGTCAAGCAGCCTCTCTTGGGAAGTGAACATGTTTAGTTCACCTGTCTGTTCTGTCAAGCAAGAGCCTACAGACAGCAAGTGTTTCTGTCTGCCAGATATATAAACTAGATACACAATGATCCATGATGTGATGTTACAAAACACAATAACTGAAAAATGGTAACTTGGGAAGTGTCAGAAGTTAATAAAGCACATCCATATTTTAGCCCATAGCTATAGTTAGTGACTATGCTAGCTGTTGACAATACTGCTGGCGAGATGCAAACATAACATTAGTAAGATAAGATAAGATAAGATAAGATGAACCGTTATTAATCCCCGGAGGGAAATTCAAGTGTCAAAGCAGCAACATCAGCAAACAGAGTGAAACACAGGAGAGGTAAAGGTATACAAAAATTATAAAAACAATAATAGATATATAAAGATACAGAGTAGTTAGCCTTTGTGCGGTTTCATTGTATATTTCTGTTCCCTGCTACAGACTCAGAGTGACAAGATCAAACTGCAGCTACGAGTAGAGGAATTACAAAACAAGTATGAACCAAAAGGTAACTAGAATACCACCAAACCTATATTTGCACATTGGTCATGACTCCAGCGTCTCTGGTGAATGGATAGAAATGTGAGGACTGGTTGCTTGTAACGACAGGGATGCAGGTACATTTTGTGTCACTGTATGACTGTAACATCGCTGCCTCCTGCAATATTTGTCTCTAGAGGCAAAAAAGAATGTGATCCAGAAGAGAAAGAAAGAGAAGCTTCCTGTTGACATCGTACCCTCCTCTGAGGAAACCACGCTTGACAAGGGAGAGCGGGTTGTTGCCGTGGAGATGGATGTCACAAACACTGCTAAGACAGCAGACCCTGAAGCAGATACTTCTCATACAGCCGAGGCAGTGAGCTCCACACAAGGTGTGTGCATTAGAGGTCAGTAACTTTGCGGGCTGCAACAGCATGAAAGAGTCCAGTACTTCTCCATAGTCGGTGTATTACCTACAGTAGTCACCGTTAATCATTGCCATTTTGTGTTCTGGGTTCAGAGCCTGAGCCACGGCCTGCCAAGTGTGTGAAGATCAGTGGAGATGAGCCTGTTGTGATTCCCAACCCCAGGTCAGTATGTGCATGGAGGAGTCTGTAGATCTCTAGACTAAAAGTAAAAAGAGACGGGTGTTAAAATGAATAGTGATTTATTATTGGATTGTATATTTGTGATTGTGCCCTCAGGTCTCCCGTGACTGACCGTAAGGAGAAGGAGATAGAGGAGAACCAGCAGCAGAACAAGAGAGAGGAGAGAAGAAGAAAACAAAAAACAGTAGAGATGATCCATGTCAGCTCTCAAAGCAGTATGGAGAACCAATGTGCTCAGCAGTAACACTCAATATCTCAATATGCTGCTCTCACTCCTTGGAAATAGTCTTTTCTTTTTCATTCAAATATTTCTATTTTTTACCAAATCCCTGTACTTTTTTTCTGCTGACTTCACTGTGTTTGCTCTACAGTGTCAATATATTTAAATCTTACAGTATTAAACATATTTTGCCACATACAGTATTCTGTGTTCAGTTTTCCAAAACACATCCATCTGTTCACTTAAATTCTCTGTTAATGCTGTAACGATATATTTATCTTAAATATTTTTAATATATTGCAGATGGATGGATGGATTAAATGATGATGTGTAACTTGTGTTACTTTAAATTGCAATGAGTTATTTTGCAAAGTGGCGGCTGCAAATGCAAGCAAAAGGTAACATGTTATATAGCGTACTGTGTAACTGTGACCCAATCTGCTGATCAAGCAACTTCAAGTAGGCCTGGTTTAAAAAGTGATCTTGAGTTGGATCACATAACTTTGATATATGACTTCTGAGAGCAGACAGGTGTACGGAGCTTTGAACGGTGACGCTTTAAACACAAAAATGAACAACACCCCTTGTGCTTCGCTAGAGGCATTTTTGGCTTTTTAAATACATTTTTGATCATTTTGGCTATGTTAATGCATATGGCATAGATTTTGAGGTCCAATTCGTCCTACAATAAGTCTATAATAAACTATGTAGCCAAAATACAGACAAATATTTCCCCATCGAAACCCATTAAAACCACAATGTTTGATCTCACAAACATTAAAAATCATACCTTCTACAACATCAGGCTCTCAATCTAGAGCCCTGACTTCAATATTGTAGTTTTTACAACACTGCTCTAAAAAAAAAATGAAGGCAACATTTAATCATCACAGTATAACACCAAGTCAGTTAATCTCCAGGGATATCAATCAGTTCATTTAGGAAGCACAAGTGATTGTGAATCACTTTCGCCTGCTTTGGTGCAAATATAAGTGACAACAGGTGCAATGGAGAGGCAACAGCAAGACCTCACTACAAAAAGGGAATGGTTCTGCATGTGGTGGCCACAGACAATTGCTCTCTCCTCATACTTCCTGACTGATTCTTCTCCAGTTTTGTGTTCTGCTGTCTGTTATTAAACTTATGAGACAATGTTTCTCGCTTTATATTAAATATCTAAAGAGCTAGATTAGATTATATTGGTCTATTACCACTCCCTACCAGCTGGTGGCAGTAATGCTCACTGTAGTTTCCCCAGAAGAAGAATAAGAAGAGGTCCTCTCATTGGTCCTACGTGGACCAATGAGAGCTGAGAGAGCTGAGTGGGAAGCGACAGAAGCCTTCAGATGGATGTTATGTACCATGGATGAGAGGAGAACCGCTGGTGTGTTTACGTGCCTTTTCTTCTATCTGCGTCTCATCTCGTCACTGGAACAGGTGAGTTGTTGCTGACGGTAGATAGACGTTACCTATAGTAACCTGATAAGACCTGATAGGTCCCGACTAGCTGCACCATGAGGTAGATCAGTAGACAGGTGTAGTGTCATATGACTCAGTGAATGTCGGATAACTGTCATACATGGGAAGGTTACATCAGTTTCCACAAACTCAGTTCAAAATCTGGACTCTTATCAATTTATTTTGACGCCGACTGATCTGGTGGTCAGACATCTAACTGTCATCTAGTGTTTTAACAGGAGTCAGTGCTTAAAGAATAAGGCAACATTAAAACATCATATTTGTGCATGGAGTTTGGCCTGATGAGAGTCAGCAGGCAGACCCTACTGATGTCCCTCTGATGTCTCTTTTGATGTCTCTAATGATGTCTCTCTGATGTGAATGAATTAATAATGAATTAATGACTTTATTTCGAACATAAAAATAAATAAAAACAGATACAAAATAATAACAAACAAAACAAGAGTAATAGTGTCCGAAAAGGAAAGGTAGAAGTAAAGCTTCTGTTTCCCTACCACTTTCTCACTTCTCCTCTATTAACTAATAGAATAATAATATAATATAATATATAAACTATCTCAGATATATTTACATCCCAAATTAAATATATGAACAGCATCCCAAGTCTATTTACAACCCACATATCCATCCGGAGTTATAAAAGTAGATGTAAACCAACCCTTAACACAACCCTTATCACAACTCTTCCTCAACCATATACCTCCCAAAAATATCTTTTTTGTATAACTTTTTAAAATGATTTATATTTGTGCTCCGTTTCAACCCATCACCCAACCCATTCCACAAATCCACCCCACAGACTGAAATACACATACTCTTCTTTGTTGTACGAACACAATGCCTTTTAAAATTAAATTTTCTTCTTAAATTATAACCCCTCCCCCCCTCTCACAAAACATTTTGATCTCACTACTGATGTCTCTCTGATGTCCCTTTGCTGTGTGTCAGTCACCATGAAGTTGATCCCCGGAGCTGCTAGAGGAGCCTCATTCAGCTGCTTCACTTTGGCTTTTCTCTTGTTGCTGCACTGCTGTCACATAGCCAGCATTCTGGGCCATAAGGTGAGTTATATTGTATTATGTATACATCTATGGATATATACATATATTTTCCATGTTACATCACATTTAAGGTGGGGACAGAGCATGCAACAAGGTGACATGTGTTAGCCACTGGATGGTGTTCTATGTGTAGTTTAACTTTAATATTCACGAGACGAAAGCCAAAAGTTGGAACTTGAACTTTTAATTATCACAAGGTCTGGTACATCAGCAGGAAAAGACCTGACAATTTAGATTTTAGTGTTAAAGCGACAACTAATGTGAGACGAGTGATGGTATCAGTCAGGAGCTTTAGTCTGACCAGAATTCACTAATCACACATGGGGGAAGTTGTTGCAAAGAAAACTGCTGCCTTTTGATTACTTAACGTTTCCCTTGATTCTTTGGACAGCAATGTAGTCAGCTTTCTGCAACAGGAAGATGCAGCGGGGTACACATATGATGGGATGATGTATATGGCATAAGGGACAGTAAGATTTCAGACACTGAGAAGGATCCGAGACCATCGCAGGGAAAGGAAAACAGCCCTAGTTCCAGAAAACACGATGCAACTAATATGCAAGCATGGCCCTGTGATAGTCTGATGACCTGTTCAGGGTGTGCCCCGCCTTCGCCCAATGTCAGCTGGGATCGGCTCCAGCCTTCCCGCGACCCTGAACAGGATAAGCGGTTACAGATAATGGATGGATGCATAATAAATATATTCTTATTAAAAGCAAATAGTTTTTTTTTGTATGTCGGCATCACAGCTTCTAGAAAGTTGTTGGTCGGTGCACCAAAGATGCAATGATGCTGTTTCCTGTGTGTGTGTGCAGTCTGACTCTGCCTTGACTGTGGTGGAGAATACAGAGGGAGGAGAGGGAGTAGTCGGTGATGAAGAAGATGAGGTGACGATTGATGAAGATGAAGGAGATTTAGAGGTGGTCCAACCTACTGAGGAGTGGCAAACACTCAAACCAGGTAATGTGCTGCTGGAGGGTGTTCTGGTACTTTCTCATCATAGTCAAGAAACAATCGTATTCCTGTTTTAGACTTACTGTATGTGTGTGTGTATGTGCGTAGGCCAGGCAGTGCCAGCAGGTTCCCATGTGAAGCTGAATCTGCAGACAGGTCAGAGGGAGGTCAAACTGGGAGAAGAGCAGCTTAAATACTGGACACAGGAACACAGGTATGGGTCCAGAAAACAAACAGCGAGCTGTTTCAGATCAAGTGACTTCAATAAGTCGTTTATTCACACTTTGCAGAAGCAGCAGAGACACAATCGAAATATTCTATCACCAGTAAAAGCCTGTCTTCTTTGCAGAGAGACAGAAGAGACCCAGTCCTCCTTCAGTCCTGATGAGCTGAAACGGGCCATGAAGAAGATCAAGGAGGACCTGAACCCAGTGAGCAAAGACACAGACCAACAGGTAACAGGACATCATATTAGATATTACATTAAAGGGATAGTTCGGGTGTTTCTCAGTGGGTTTGTATGAGGTACTTCTCCATAGTCAGTGTATTACCTACAGTAGATGAATACACTGACTATGGAGAAGTACCTCATACTACCACATTGAGAACCATCCAATCTATCCCCTTAAGGCATAAAATAAAATAGAAATCTCCTAGTACTTTGTATTTCGGTGAGGTGTATTGTGCTCTGGTCACACACAGCACACTAGTGGGCACTCACTTCCAAAAATATATAACACATCATATTGTAATATATATTGGAGATGCATTTTTTTACTTTTCATGTAATGATGTTTGACACAATATGTTTCTTAACATTAAAATGTAGTAATATTATTTTTTAAGCTTGTACTAAATCTTAAAGAGTGTGCACCTTTATTCATAACTATAACAGCATATCACAGTCAAAACGACGCTGTATGTGTCCTCACCTTGTCATGTGTGTTGTCTGTAGGACTCTGTGGCGTCTCAATTTCGTCCCCTGGAGGAGTTGAAGAAAGACATGGCTCAGCTGGACCTGCTGGTGGAGACGGACTTTCAGGTGCATCACAGTAGTCCAAGTCATTTCTTCGGGGACCATTTCTGCTCATGTTGCATTACATGTAACAAAACAAACAAAACCTGAAGAGTCAAAAGTATTCCAGTTTTTAAAGATTTCACATTTACTGAATGTAGACTAGACTAAAACTCTGAGCCTGAGCCGAAGTTGTCGCTAACTTCATGGCTAACCTGCTTCACTTAAATCAGCAGGTGGCTAAGCAAGACGCAGAAACTTGGCCTGGGAGTTGAAGAGTTGTAGCATTCATTCACCGACACACACTGCACTGCTACGTTCACAGCTAAGGTTATAACATAACTGCTAACCTCATATTCACCATCACACACACACACTCTCTCTCACGCTGACACTCGCTAACATTAAGCACACACAAACTACACAGTTGTTCCTTAAAGGAGTTTACTACTTGTATAACACATTTTAGTTTAAAAAACATCTTAACAAAAACATAATTCTCGATGCTGAGGCCCGGCAAGGAGTCAGCTTAGGCTCTATATGTGTGTGTGTGTGTGTGTGTGTGTGGAGAGGCTATGTCCTGCACTGGGTGAAACACCAGAGCAGAGGTTATTAATGATCGTGTGCACCGCTGCAGATTGAATATAGGAGAAACGCTGATTGGCATAGCCTAATCTTTATCTGCAACTGTGCAGAAATACCGGGTTTAAACAGAATAAATAGACAAAATGCTGCGCGGCATTTAAATGTTGATTTAGGATTCAAATGTCAACGTCGTGGATGAAGCTTGGGACTATTCGGTACAGCCCTGTATGCTATAGTTTTAATCATGCAGACGGGTCAAGTTTTGCCTGAAGACATTCAACCTTTTCTCAGTAGTCAGAAGCAGCTATGTGCTGATATAGTCTTTTACTGTGAAGCAGCTGCAGGACATGTTCTAATCAACTGTCAACTATATGTTAGCTGTTTTGTTAAGCTGAATGAAGTGTTTCTGTGGTGGTGTGTGTGTGTAGATAATGCGGCGCCTGCTGGACCAGTATAACAGCAGCAACTCGACTACACAGCAGAGGCTGAGCATCCTGCTGGAGCTGGAGTATCTGGTGCATCAGGTAACGGAACACATGCTGTAGGCATTCAGACACAGTACAACCTCCCTGTTAGCTTACAGAAGTCTTCAGTTTCTAACTGTGCCTGCATGTGTGTGTGTGTGTGTGTAAGGTGGATAACGCTCAGAGCCTGTGTTCGATGGGGGGTCTCCAGCTCATTCTAGAGGGCCTGAACAGCTCCGACTTCAGATTACAGGAAAGCTCTGCCTTTGTCCTGGGATCTGCTGCGTCCAGGTACAAACAGCTGCACGTTCATTGTATTTGATAAGATCTGACTGATGTGCTTAACGTCATACCAATTCAGCTGCATCAAACAACATCAGAATACATCACTCCTGTGTTTAATATCAACATACAGTAGTTATGTAGCTGTATATTGTGACACCACATCACCTCGCTATAGTTGCACGCCTGATGGTACTCGTAAATCAACACAGGAAGTGATGGATTTCCACTTTGTTTGGAGTAAGTAATAATGACTAATAATAAGCAGGCAACAGACTGAATCATAAGAAGCAGATGAGACAAGACAACTAAATGTGAACTGTACATGAATGTGCTAATAGAGTAGAAGTAGCTGCACACTTGTGTAAGCAGGTGTTTCACATCAATCACAGTCACTGTGTCCTTTTGTTTAAAATCTGGACTTGTGTCTTTGTGTGTACACGAGTCACTCTACTACCACTACTACTACTCCTACTAGTGTTCATCAGTATCACTGTCAGCGGTTACTATCGGTTACTCACGGTGCTTGTGTCCTACAGTAACCCAGAGGTCCAGGTGAAGGCTGTGGAGAGCGGGGCTCTGCAGATGCTCTTAACCATACTGGCCACTGAACAGCCACTCCGAGTCAAAAAGAAGGTACTTACACACACACACACACGCCCACATTATCATTTACTGTTGTGTACAAATTCAATTCAGCCGTAATGTTTTCTGTGCGATTGTCCTCCTGTCAGGTTCATTTTGCAGTGGCCTCCCTCTTACGGAACTTCCCCTACGCACAGCGCCACTTCCTGTCACATGGAGGCCTGCAGGTCCTATCAGAGCTGTTCAGGGCCGACGGAGGTGGAGTTCTGCGTACGCGCATTGTCACCATGTTATATGACATGATCAGTGAGAAGGTACAAACAAACTGTATTTTAAGTTAATCGAGGAGGTTGTTTTGCTAGATGGAGTGAAGAAGAATGCTTTTCATTTCCTGGCTCAGACTTCAGAGGGAATATTCACCACCTTTAATGTGGACGTCCAATCAGTGTTGATGGTAAATGAGGAATCTATTGCTTCAATCAACTACATTTTCAACACCGATTGGACATCCACAGAAGAGGTGGCGAATGTTCCCTTTAAGGGTTCCACTGGCCCTTGTTGAGGATGCAGAATATGACCTCCTAGAGATGATGCTGGTCTCTTCTGCTCCACCAGGAGCTGATCTCTCAGGCAGGTCTGGACCTGGTGCTGGAGTCCTCCCATGAGGAGCGGGTGCGTCAGTACTCTGAGGTGTCTCTGCAGGGGGAGCTGCTGGAGAAGGGCTGGTGCAGTCTGGTCCCACAGCTGCTGGAGTCCACTGAACACGACTACAGAGAGAAGGTGGACTGACTTTGATACATTGTAGATGAATAGCAAAAAAAAAAATAATGTTGATGATTAACACAGATTATAAGCAGCTTTAATAGTAAATGATCTTTAAGAAACCAAGACCGGCTAAACAAATGAACTTGTCGTTTTTCTCTCAGGCTCTGCGGGCTTTGTTGGCGATGGCTCCCGTATGTTTGGATCAGTACCGCTCAGACAGCTCTCTGCTGGGCTCTCTGCTCTCTCTCAGAGGCCAGTACCAGGAAATGGCCCAGTCAGAAATGATTGTAGGAGAGGAGAATGACTACTATGCAGAGATTGTAGAACTTATAAATGCACTTCAAGTCAAAATGAAACGATGAGAGGATTGCACAGTGGCATTTTACATGGCCGGACAATGCAACTACTCCTCAAGCGAATGACTCCACAGAAGGACAAAGACATCATGACGAGAGTCTACTGTATGCAATGCAAGGTCAAAGGATGCACCTTTGAGGATACAAATGTTGGGCTGCCCCTGTAGGCGGTGGATTCATTGATGTGTCGGTGTGAACTTGAGATTTGAGACCAAGATTTCATCGATGGCCTCACATCGTCTTTTGGACCGGTGTGGGGATCAAAATAAAGATTTCTTTTTCTAATGTCGTCATTGTAAAGTATTTTTACTTTATGTTCAGAATTTAAGAATAAATTAATTATTAAAAAAGTATAGTGTTCCGTGTGTGTATCTCCTGTATGGTGACCTTCAAATGAAACCAGAAATTAGCGTGTTAAATGTTAGAAAAGCTATAATCCACATGTCCATCTGGTAAACATACTGTATATGTTCTGTGTAAACAGTACGTTTTGTTTTTTCCCTCCCATATATTAATCTGTTGATAATGAGCCAGTGTCAGTAACCATAACTTTATAATATATCAACCACACATTGTATTCTTGTTTCATCATGATATGACTGCATTTTAAGATGGGACAATATTTTATTTGCTTTAGTACTATTTCAGACTTGTCACTGCAGCAGTTATGATCTGATGTGATCTGATAATACCAGAATACCACTGAATTGCCATCAGCCACAAAATAAGAGTTAAAGGTCTGATGAATGTCCCTGTGCAGCCAGGAACACAATTTTAGATGCACCTCCCTGTGGAACACAGCATATTGTAATTCAGCACCACCATAAACTACAACTTATAAACATATACATAAAGTTAGAAGTACTTTAAGGCCCTCACTATTCATTTGTATTTGTCTATTTAAGTTTATACTTCTTCTCACTCCTTTTCGAATATGTAAATCAAGGCATCAAGTGTTGACCATTTATTTTTCTTACGCTTTTCATTGTATGTAAATACTACTTGTTTCTGACTGTCCACTTGTTGGTACGATCATTCTCTTTTTCTTTATTTTTTATTTTATTTTGTTTTTGTATTCTACATGTTCGATATACATTTTGAAATTAAATGAAATTTGGTCCAATACATGAAGCGTGGCCTTGTCGGTGCTTTTATTGTGAAAAGTCGAACCGGTAGTGCAATCAGCAGACCGGATATGAGTGTTATTCGAATGGAGGAAGGAACATAAAAGGTTGTTAGTGTGTAAACAGCAGCCATTAGTTTAATATCTCTGTCATGGTGGACTACTGGGTGATCCGGTCACTTTGATCTAACAGCTGGAACATGTGCTGAGTTTCAGACAGTAACGTTATTTAATAAAACAAGCTAGCAGCTACTGGTGAGTTAAAGAGACAGGCTGTGTTTACATCTGTTAGCATGGTAGCAGCTAGCAAAGTGCTATAACAAAGTGCTTACTTCAATACACTGACTGTCTACTAAAGAGACCATGTCGGTAGCATTTGTATAATAATTTGTTCTATTTGTTTTCCTTTTAATACATGACGTGTGTAGCTCCAATGCCTGCATGTATTCTCATTATAGTGTAATAAACATATGGGCAGATGACATGCCTACATAACCTCCATCATACTGCAGAGTACACTATGATACACTTCATAATGTACTGGATATATTATAGTATGATGTCGTTGTTTTTTAAGCATCAACATTAGTAGTTTGACCTTCTATAACAGCTTAATAACCTGAAGTATTTGTTTTTTTATATTACATGACAGCACTCAGTAACTATCAGAGATGCTGTATACAGTTTAACCATTTGATAGAGATACATCACTTCCATGTCATGTTGTATATCCCTGTTCACAGGTGTGTTAATGAGCAGTGATGGAGTTGTCTCAGAGGGACAGGCTGTCGGAGCTGGTGGAGGAGCTGACCACATCAGGACAGCCACAGCTCAACCAGGCCAAGATGAAGGAAATCAAGAAGATCTGCAAGTATGTCACTAACTGAAGGGCACATGCCTACCCAGAGGGATAGCTAAGGGTATAAGTAACTGAGTACTGTGGAGTACTGGGAGTAAGCAGGTGTACAGGTGATTTCACTTAATAGTACTCCTCTCTGAAAGAAGCCACAACTTAGAAACATATATTTTTAAACAGAAATAGTAGTGCAAAGTTGTACTAGTTTCCAAATAGTGGTGATTTGATGCAGTTCTGAGTCCTTTTCACTACTTATATACAGTCTGTGGTTTTCTCTTGTAAATGTACCACTTTAATCTCAGAGAATATCCATGTTTTTTTCTCCAAATATTACCCCCCTTCCCCGGCTCCGTAATTTTTTTCTTTTTACCTCAAATGGCCCTGATACGCTCACATATAGACTGTCACAGTTAAGTTAGAATTCACAGGATTATAAGAATTCAAAAAAATATCCCAACATGTTATATGGAATTTAATGAAAAATCCTGAATACCACTGTGTTCACTCTGTGTCTATGATTCCTCCAGAGGGTCCGATGACTGCATAAACCACGTGTACCACTCAGTGATGTCTCAGCTCAACCAAGAACATGCTGAGGTCCGACTGTCTGCCTTCCAGATAGCCGGTGAGCTCTTCTCCAGATCACACCAATTCAGAACGCTGCTGGTGGACAACTTCCAGGTACTGGCATCATGTAGACCAATAGCTCATCTCAGGTATTTATTTCACACCAAACCCCCCAGCACCAAATTGTACTGGTTAGTGTGAAGTATTTGTTCAGAAAAAGAGAGCATAGTCATCATTCCATGCCAGTGTAACCTGCCAGTTTATCATACTCTGGGCCAGGTCTGGAAATGAATGCCTCTCTGTGTAACCTGGACAGTTTAAATCAAATTGGAATCTCAATTTAAAAACCTAAATACTGTATTTTATACATGTGTTATTGGGATTGTAGGTCAGTGTGTCGTGTTCCCATCCTCTGTTCTTCTCTTTCTCCTCCTTTTCTCTCCTTATCTCTCTCAATCCTCCCCTCCATGGTCCTGTAGGAGTTCTTGGAGTTGACAGTAGAGACTGACTCGGAGCAGCCCCTCCCCCCTCCTAAGGAAGTAGCCAGGAAACTGAGGTCACTGGCCATCCAGACTGTCCAATCATGGCAGGCCTCTTACGGGACAGCTTATAAGAAGTTAGCCCTGGGCTACCACTTTCTCAAACAGGTTAAGAAGGTGAGAAGGGATAGAACTATTACACTTTTTTCTTTTGTTGCTGCCAGACAGACCGTCCAACAGCTTCAAAAAAGCTGCATGCTGTAAAGTCTACATTAGAGTTGGTGTTGGGGATGTCATTCCTTTTTCTACAGGGAGTTTGTCTAATCTACAGTATTACAAATCATGCAACATTATTAATATTCCAGTAAGGCTGTTCCACAACAACCCGGTCGCTCTGTATACTCTCACATCAGCTGACCAGTCGATAAACAGATTCCGATCGATTGTTGCCATCCTGTAAAAAAAGGTCTCAATAGGATACACCTGTGGTTCCTCACTCCTCCCTCCTCCGTGAACCTCCTCTCTCCTCTGAGACACATGATAGGGAGGATGCTCCATCCATTTCCAGATCACGGGCCAGAGGACGGAGGACGGAGGAGTGAGGAGCGAGGATGAGAGGAAGCAGAATTAGCTGAAAGGAAAGCACCCAGTGTTTACCATCGTCTTAGTTTTGATTTGTTTTGCTTCCGGTTATTAACCTCTACTTCTTCTAATCTGTTTACTGGCGGATTACAGCCATGTCTAGCCTATAGACCTTTTCATTGCCCTTCTGTTGCTAGAGTAACAGCTTTGATCCAAGTTTACTTCCTGTCAGCTACTACATTAACAAACCTTGCAACAGGAAATACAAAAGGGCCCATTTAGAATGTTTATGTTGTCAAGTTTGAAAAGGTCTATAGCGTCAACTTCTGACCATACCACGCTTTGCGTCGCCTAGTTTATTCGCTGCAATCCAGTTGATGGAAACGCGCTTAATACACATTTCTTTTTTTTTGACATTTCAAATGTTTGCTTAAAATTTTCTTGACAATTAAATGGAAACACGACTTATCAGTCCTTTCTGGCTACTGTTGCTGTCTTTGACTGTGTTTCCCATGTTGATTCACATGTCCCATGTTGTGTGTGATCCACCTGTAAGTGATGTGATGCGTCCATGTTGTCAGGTGGACTTCCAGGATGCTGAGGCCAGGACGGTAGCAGAGAGGAGGAGGGAGGAGGACAGACAGAGGAAAATGCAGAGGATCTACAAGGAGAGAGTGGAGGCTGCCACCAAAGACATGGAAGGTAAACACCACATTATTCAAAAACACGACTGTTAGGGATAATAATAACAATTGATTTTTTTATTGTTCAGAACTGAAGTGGTGCTCCTAAAATCCCACATGGTCCTGTGCAGATCGAGGATGAACCTTTTTTTTAGTGTCAGTTTCCCAAATGAAGCAAAGATTTAATGTGAGATTTCCGTATTGTTTTTTTGTCAGAGTCATTCCAGGAAATTGAGGCAACCTTGACAGAGATGGAATCCTGTATGAGCCTGCTTTTCCCTGAGTTTGACCTTACAGGCGTCCAAACAACCAACAGCTGCCCTCCCAACTCCCAACCAGCCAATGAATGTCCATCAGTTGATGAACAGCCCTGCTGCAGCAAAGACCTGAAGGATGACACGAGAGAAGGGATGATACAAGAGAAGGAGGAGAGCAGGGAGGAAAAGAAAAGCAATTTGGAGGAAAATAAGGGAGAGGAGGAGGAGGAAGAGGAAGAGGAGGAGGAGGAGGAGGAAGAGGAGGAAGAGGACGAGGAAGACAATGAGGGAAGTAGTGAAGAAGAGGAGGGAAAGCCTCTTCATCAAGACTTGTTTATTCGGAACTCTGGGCTCATCTCTCACGCCTACAGTCTGGACCTGAACCTCAGTCCTGGTGGGTACAGCTCACACAGCTACATTCACACATTATAAAGCCACTAATGCTGTACTACGACAAATGCTACCTTTGTAAATCTTATAAAGTTCAGTATTTGTTGACAGCGTCTTATGCTGCGTTCACACCAAACACAAAGCAATTTTCTGAATGGAGTTCTGATCCACCGGGGCTATACAGTATGCTGTGCTAACATTATAGCTGCTTCATCAACACTCAACATAACGTCATCTGAATTGTAATTAAATACGGCAGCGGCGTTGTACACATTATACACATCTTTGCATTGACTTTGTATGTAATCGTGCTGCGCGTTTGGTGTGAACACACCATTAGAGGTGTGGTGTGGACAAAATAATAAAGACACTTTTCAAGTATCTTCACTCTAGCTTTAAAACTGAGCCCGCTACTAAAAATTGCAAGTTGCGTTAATTTGTTAAAGAAATTAGTGGCGTTTAAACAAACATGCGTTAACGTGTTATTATCATGTTAACTTTGACAGCCCTAAGAAATTGATATTCTCCATGTAGGGTATTGAAAATGTATTGTTTTGTTTTTTTATTGGTACAGAAACTCAGGTGTCACATTGGCTCTAGTGTTGAAAACAAGTCAAACATTACCTAGCTTTACAAATACACTCAGACAGTTTGTTAGATACACCCACTAGTCATGTACAGTAGTAGCATGGAGCTGTTTGTAACTTAGTATAAGAAGCATGCAGATAGTGTCAAGACTACTTTGACACAAGGTAGGTGATTGTTAACAAACGTTCCCTCTTGTTAAGCTTAGCTAGTTAAGTGGTATCAGTGTATACATCCTACAATATGTATTCTAGGAATGAAATACTTAATTCTGAATTTGCTGTATCAGTGAATCTTTGCTGTTCTTTTCCTTCTCTCTCTCACAGGTCTTCATGTTAAGGAGACAGAGGACAACGAGGCAGTGGTTTCCACAGTGATAGACCTCCATAGACTGATAACAACCAAACACCTACCAGCCGTGCAGAGCTGGGTTCAGGTTAGTACAAACCCACAGGGATCAAATATGTAGACATGTAATAAATGATCACATTAAAATGAATATACAAGATGAGAAGACAACCTACCAGTTACTAATGCTACTATTATATCACTCCTTTTTCTACTGCTAGTGCTGCTACTCATGGTGCTACTACTGCTGTTGTGACTTTACAATCATAATTCAATTATATTCCACAAACAAATGCTTGAATACAAACCACCCTCAGTGTGTTTTTCTTTCTGTCTTATCTTATGTCTGTCTGTCTGTGTGTCTGTGTGTCTGTGTGTAGGTCTTCACTAAGTCAGGTGCTGAGCAGCAGCTGTTAAGGAGAGCGCTGGATCTGAAGACGTCTTTAGAAGCTGCCCTGCAGAAACACAAAGAGCTTCACATTGACTACAAGACCAGGGTTCGCAAAGTGGTGAGTGACACACAATAATTATTCATTCTAACTGGCGGTTGATCTGATTCAAAGTACATCAAGTAAATGTGACTGGGCGTTTACCTCACTTTACCTGACAAACGGAGGACAAGGTTCCCACTCATGTAAACTTTACATGTAGGAAGATGTTATCTTTTAAAAAAGCACATTTATAGCAGCACTTCAGAGTGGAGGACAAAATGTGCCACTTCTAAAATGAAAAATGGTTCAAACTACATTTACTTTGAAACAAGTTAATACATTCATTGTACCCCTCTGCTGACAGTTGAGTAGTTATATGTCAAATAAAAGAGCTGTGGTTAGCTCATAGTTCTTCTATTAGATACAGCTATGGAGGGAAATCTCTCATGGTTAATGGTCTACCGCACTGGTTCCCAAACTTTCATGTCAAGGACCCCTAAACTGAAACAAATTAGACCACAAACCCCCATTTGATAAGATTTTGTTCCAGGATCCGCCATCTGATAGTTTTTTTGCTTTTAGATGTTTTATTACGGATAATGTATTAAACCCATGACCAACATAGCCATACATTCTGTCACAGACCTAATTTTGAAAACCGCTTTGTCTAATGCACTGACACACTTCAGTTTTACCCATGTTTACATTTACAAGACAAGTGCACAGGCTGATGAGTGGCTATGTGTATATATATATATATTTTGCTAGTATATAGCATGGCCAGCAGATGGCAGCATCCTACTACAGATGAAGTAGGACAACACCATCACTACAGATGTTCCTTTTACAGGAGGAGTGATTTAGTTAGAAAGAACATCTATAGCAGAGTTTTCTTCAGCATCTTGTGATTTCTGTATCTTAAAGGGTTTGCACCATCAGCTCCCTGCAAAGAAATATTTGTTTACTACATTGAGAAAAGGGCATTTTAATTCCAAATTGTAACTTTCTCAGGTACTGAGGAATGAAACAGACATAGGAATGTGTTGTTGAAGATATAGTCTTTGTCCAGCCATTAAGTGATGCTGCAACCAGCTGGGTATGTGCACACCTCCGTGACACCTCCATGTCCAAGGCTCGAATATACATATAAAGGAATCAAATATGTATATAAAAAATCTTTTAAAAAAGGAGGAAAAGCTAGTGCTCTCCAAATCACCCTCAAAAAGAGGAGGGTTGGCTGAGAATTCTAGTCCCAGTGGGGACCTAGTTTTCCCTCGCACCACCTAGTGGCCGTTGAACGAACTGCAGCCTCAGATGCTTGTCACCACTCAGCAATGATGCTTGCTGCTTGAGTGGAACCATTCAGCCAGTCTTTAAACTGTGGAAAAGTGGAGGACACGCCAGCTTACAATGAAGTCCACTTCTGACTATTACTGAGCTGCCACAAGACATATCTTGAAATATAGTCTGACTCCTAGTAGGGCTGTGTATTGGCAAGAATCTGGCGATTACGTTCATACGTATCATGATAACAGGGGTTACCATTCAATATATTGCGATATATTGCAATACTGCAAGCAAGGTGATATATTCAGATTTTTTTTAAATCTAATTTTAGGAAAACATAGTCATAGTATAAATAACACACCATCTGAGTAAAAAAGTTTACTTTTTTTATGCAATCAAAACAGTGGGATCTGTATCACAGTCCCTGTAACAGCCAACATCAGGGCACTACTTTGTGAGGGTGCATACACTGAGAGGGTGCATCTTTTTTCAAATGAAATACAGTATTGACTGAGTTCATCTTTACATGTGAACTATTTATTAAAATAAATACAATTTTCTTACATGCCTAATTCCTATTCCAGCAATATTAAGTGTTCAGGCTGAAATTGATTAAGAAATAAATGAATCCTCTTTGTTTGCTTAAAGATAGATAAAAAAAAAAAAAAAAAAATAGTAAATGATCACATCCCATTGCAAGTGTATCTGGTCTTTTTCATTATGAGCTATGCACCTCAGACTCTTCCAAACACCCCGTTGTTGTTGTTCTGTATTCATTTGCGTGGCTCTAAAAAAGTGTCCTCTTCTTTTTTTCTTCTTTTAAATGTCTCTGTTCATTCCTGCATTTCTGTGGGCTCCCAGAGGGAAGTCTCACGATAGAGACAGAGAAAGGGAGGATGGAAATATTAATAGTAAAGACATTTGGGAGAGGTGAGATAGCAAGGCACGGCTATAATGCATAATGCATCAGAGACGGACAGAAGAAATTGGGGAGCAAGGGGGAAGATGTACCCATTCATTCACTTCACTACCACTAATGTGCCCCATGGCTTGACAGCTGATATGTCTACCTGGCTGCCTCTATATCTCAGCTTAGCATCGCCATCCTGCTGTAGTTTGAGCCGGCGGCCCCAAAATGGAGGCCAACCAGAACCAGTGTTGTCGAAGAGCTCGCCATTTGGAAAGCTTTTCACTCAGACTTAATTGCTTATTTGAGAGGGTTTAACTGGTGCTGAAGTGTCTGTGTTTAAGAGATGGGTGTACTTGCTGCATACTTACAGTGCTGGGAGAGAGAAAAAAAAAAAGAAAAGACGAAGAAAATCCAAGAGCAATGGACAGCGGCCTGCAGTCGCAGGTTTTAAAGGACCAATGAATGCAAACTGCTTTATGCGTTTGGAAAAAAAGGCATAAAAGTTGTAGTGTGAGAATCCATCTTTAGCTGAACAGAGCGGCAGAGTGACAGTGACAGAGCGCCGGCCGTCTCGCTCTGCCTGGTTATCACTGTCAGGGACCAGTCTGCTGCACCAGCAGGCCCAGCACTGCGATAACCACACAACTTACAGCCCCTTTATCATAATTAGCTTTTCCTTTTTGCCTTAAAAGGCCTTCCATTACCGGGTCCTTCTCTATCGGGCCACTGACACACCACACGATTGGTTTCTCTCTCAACGGGCCTCTCAATATAGTCTCCCATAACGGGGGAGCTGGAGAGAGAGAAGGGGAGTGTTATGGAGGCAGATAGAGGGGGCTTGTTTATTGAATGAGAGAATTAGACAGAGGGAGGGTTGAGTGAAGAAGCATCTACATGAAGTTGGAAGACTGTTGAAAATAGAAATGCACAAGGCCGTTTTTTTTCTTCTTGTTTTTCTTCATGGCTGACTGTCCAGTGCTCGGGCTCTGAATATTTGAATGTTTGGTGTTAGCAGAATTTCATAAAGCTAACATTCAGCGTGGGAATGAGCTGTTGACGGTCTTAGTTCCAATCCAACGCTACTTTACACTGAGACGTTGACTTTCTTAATGTGCTTCCACCCAGGGTAGGGTGAAGCCAATGTTTGACAGGACATTTCTATAAATGACACCATCTAGTGGCTGATCTGAGCCATAGCTGTAAGTGATGGCTGGGCCTAAATGGAGCACAGCATTCCTGACACCCTCTTGATTCTGGCATGTTGCTAAATGAGATGATGATCATTCTGGTTGCACACCAAACATTAGCCTCTCAGTCTGTGGCGAAGGGCGGCCGGCCAACATCAGCCAGCCCCTCCTGATGTCTGAATGGTCTGGGTTATGGGGTTACCTCCCATACAACATTTGATCCACCATTTCCACTACGGTAGGGTTGTAAGAAGTGGTGTGACGTTGCAAGTTTCTGGTGTGCCTCCAGCTTCTGCTGGACTGGATGTTGTTACACTGAGCTAGTAGGTAGTCAGCAATGCCATCCCTCGGTAAAAACTGTTCTCAGAAGGTGTGAGGTGACAGCAGCCAGTACTGTACTATAGAGATTTTTGCTATCCTGGTCTATGTCTTTCCGTTTTTTTCTGGTTTTTACCTCCAGGACATTTCAGGTAGAGATGTTCCAATATCATTTATTCCTTCCCGATACCGATTCTGATACCTGAACTTACGGAATCGGCCAATACCGAGTAGTGATCCGTTACCAGCGTGAGAAAAAACAAATGTAGTTATTATTATTATTATTCAACAGCTGTTTACTGCTGACCATGTATGGATGTGATATGATTACTATCTTTGTTGTAAGGCCTGGCTCAGGTTTTGTAAAACATGAACAAATACTGTTCATACAGTTTACTGGTTGGATTTTCCACTGTGAAATGTTGCTGACATTTTCCTCGCTCTAACTACCGTTACCGTTACACTCTCCACGAGCACCGCACCGTTGTTGTTTGCTATCATCATGTGAAAAAAACTACCTGCAATCAGTTCTTCTTTGCTGCTCTAAAACAGTAGTTGCCAGTGGCAGCCATGATACATCCAGGGCGACAGCACAGTGAAGGGTACTGTTTTGGAGCGGCGAAGAAGAAGAATTGATTTCCAGTTAAAGAAGTTGATTTTTTTCTGGGTTAATAAATTATGGGATGGATTAGTGCATAGACTGACATACTCTCCGATACCCCAATTTTGGGCAGTATCGGACGCATTTCCGATACCGGTGTATCGGTATCGGAACAACTCTAATTTCAGGTCCCTTTCCGGTAGGGATGAGCCAATCTGACTTTTTTTCTGCTGATACTGATTCTCAACTGAGGGCATCTGTTGATACCGATACACAGAGTACTAATCTGATACCAGTGCTCTCTTTTTTCCAAAATTTAAATTCTGTGTAATGTTCTCTCTGTGACACATTGGGATGCTTTTTTATATATAAAATAACACAAGGCCAAGGATTGCTGTGACCAAATGTAACTGATAGCTGACACAAGCTGAAGAAACTGTAATGTGGATCATTTTGACGTCTGCTGTCGATACCAATCCAGCAGATTGGCACAGCCGACCTGTAGACCTGTGGGTGCTGCCGAGTACATGGCAGCTTTAACCCGATCTCCCTTGATTTGGACATTGATTTCTGTTCATAGTCCTACTTTTCTAACTCCCCGACTATGTGTCCTTGTCAGTTCAAATGTCACAACCAGCAGATTTAATCAGCTTTTCCATGCTGTAGATTAGTGTGGTGGAGGGCCACTTCATGTGCTCATTTATGGGATTGGTAGCACTGGTTCACATGATACAAACATTGGCACTGGTGATGTTCCTTTGGGGTCGAGGTCACAAGGACGTGATCCTTTTTGTTTTTCATTCTTCACACAATTACTTCTGCAGTTTTTTGTGTGGACAACAGAGTGCAACATGTCTTCAATACAAGGAGAGGCTGTCTGAATCATCCCTTCCGTCTCTATGACGACAGGCTTTTTGCTCTGCCAGCCATAGATACTTCTTTCTTTAGACCAGGAGGGGGCATTTAACGTACGTCAGGCGCCGTAGCGGAGCAGAGCGGAGAGCTGCCTCTAGGACGCCCTGCGGTGTGTCTGGTGGAATCACAAGCGTTGCAGCTGCGGTGTAATAGTGTTGTTACTTATGTGGCTGCTGTCAGGTAAAAGTTAGCAATGTCTCCTCCTGTATGTTCTCGACCAGATATATAGTTCTTCTTCTTCTTCTTCTTCTTCTTCTTCTTCTTCTTCTTCTTCTTCTTCCTCCTCTTTCTCCTCTTTCTTTGTGTTTATTGGAGGATCACATTTGCAAACCAACTTTAAAGGTGCATTCCACCACCCACTGAATCTATTATCTGAGAGTGTGTGTGAGTGAGATAATTAAAAATGGATAACAATAAGTGAATAAACATTAAATGAATACCTTTTTATGGGAAATGTATTTTTATTTTTCAAAGCAAGACAAACATTACACAAATGTGCGATTACAAAATAGTGGCTGGTAAAAAAATATGAGTGTCTGGTAGAATTTAGAATTCAAAGTGGTTGCTGGAAAAAAACGTTAATGTCCAACACTGCTTTAGACGTGGTCTTGGTTCTAAACACTTTTGTATCTTCGGGAAAGTGTTTCCGTAGTAACACTTTTCACAGTCTCAGGAAACAGGCAGCTTTCAGAGTTCTTCCTCGCGCTCTTTTTGGAAGACGGAATAATGTTTGAAGGGACTTTTCAGTATGAGCTATGACCAGGAGAATCCCATATGCATCCGTTGAGTGCTGCATACTGAAAACATGGGCTTGTGTTTAGGAAAGGATAAGACATGCAGACTTATTTGAACATATCTGTTTTTAAGAGTGTATTCAGTCACTCCGGGCTCCATTCATACAGGCCCAGGCCTTGTTTACTGCTGATAACCCATCTTATCACAGCACAATGGATGTGGCCGCCTGTTTCTCACTAGAGATAAACAAAGAAAGACTATCCCTCTATTTCTCTCCTCCAATGCTCCCTCCTTTTCATTTGTACATTCATTCTCTGAATGTGTATCATTCTCTCAATTGTACACCAGTAATAGGTTTTTCCTGCTCTCTTTGCCACTATTTCTCTCTTCTTCCTCATTATGCATTATGTTCATAGGGAGTCAGGGTGTTGTTTTATTGCACCTCAGAAACTTGATCACTTATTCTTTCATTAATTGAGTAAAAAAGGAAGTATGGAAGCACATGTAGTGAGTAAAACATAAAAAAGTAATTGCAGTAGAGTAAAGAATTTAAGATAAGGGTGGAAAAAAACCATCAACCAAGAGTGACTAACCTCGCCCGAGAACTAAATAAATTGATGAATATGGGGATGATCTGATCCTGTGGATCAGGAGTGCTGAGTGCCGATACTGACCTTATTAAGTGGATCAGGGATCGACCAGACGTGACCAATCCACATTAAATAGAGTTACAGCAGTTCCATGCAGTAAGTTTTATGCAGTGAGTTACGTCCAGTGAGTTCCATGCAGTGAGTTCTATGCAGTGAGTTCTATGCTGTGAGTTATATACAGTGAGTTCCATGCAGTGAGTTCCATGCAGTGAGTTCCATCCAGTGAGTTCCATATAGTGAGTTCCATCCAGTGAGTTCCATGCAGTGAGTTCTATGCAGAGAGTTCTATGCAGTGAGTTATATACAGTGAGTTCCATGCAGTGAGTTCCATGCAGTGAGTTCCATGCAGTGAGTTCTATGCAGTGAGTTCCATGCAGTGAGTTCCATGCAGTGAGTTCTATGCAGTGAGTTCCATGCAGTGAGTTCCATCCAGTGAGTTCCATATAGTGAGTTCCATCCAGTGAGTTCCATGCAGTGAGTTCCATCCAGTGAGTTCCATCCAGTGAGTTCCATCCAGTGAGTTCCATATAGTGAGTTCCATCCAGTGAGTTCCATATAGTGAGTTCCATCCAGTGAGTTCCATGCAGTGAGTTCCATCCAGTGAGTTCCATCCAGTGAGTTCCATCCAGTGAGTTCCATGCAGTGAGTTCCATGCAGTGAGTTCCATACAGTGAGTTCCATCCAGTGAGTTCCATCCAGTGAGTTCCATCCAGTGAGTTCCATCCAGTGAGTTCCATCCAGTGAGTTCCATGCAGTGAGTTCCATGCAGTGAGTTCCATACAGTGAGTTCCATACAGTGAGTTCCATGCAGTGAGTTCTATGTAGTGAGTTCTATGTAGTGAGTTCTATGCAGTGAGTTCCATTATGCTCAGATGTGCTAAGGATAGTGTGAGCATGTATTTATTGTTAAACTGATTGTTTTACAGGTTTAATCGCACATTGATGTGTGAAAATTGTGAAAATGATAACCCATAGCTTGACTGAACCAGTACATTTCTTTTTATGCCATGTCATCATGTTTCTGACTGACATTGTTGTCTTTTACCTCCCTTTTGACTAGTCAAAACTAAAAGCATATGCACTGCACAGATAATAATAATCCTCATGCTGATTCTCATCATCATCATTACATGGGGAAAACATGTAAGATTGACGAGCGCTGTTAAAAGTCTGTGGACATAAATTCAATTTGAATATACCAAAATGAGGAGAGGAATGCCACTTACGTAAGTGCTGAGAGAACTTCTCTGAGTGCTGACAAAGTTTGATGATCATGAGTCATTTGTTTGTTGTTACCAAAGTTTCATTTGATGATAATCTTTCATTAGACCACTTTGGTGTAAGTTGAACAACCTAGGACGAAAAAATTGAGATGTCGTGATTTTAAAAACGAGACCCAGTAGTGTCATCATGCGGCTCATTGAGGGGATGGAGTGGTGGGTTTCTGCTGCTAAATCATTGTGGACGCAGCCTCGTTCCATCAGGGCTCTCTGATAAAGTGAAAGGAGATGGTTTCCAAATTGGAACTGATGGATCCACTGGGACTCACATGGTGTGTGTTGGGGGGTTGATTGCTGGTTATCCCTGAGATCTCTGGACCGGTCTCATATCACTGACCACAGGGCCAAACTGGGCTGCTGTATGGGGATCCACTATCTCCCAGGGGTCTTTGAAAGGGCCCCCGCACCTTCTCGGGACATTCCAGGTGCCCCTCCCAGAGCTCTCAGAGGTCCTCAGCGAAATGAAGGATAGCACTGTGTAATTTCACTTTGGCAGTAGGCGAGAATGTATAATAATGACTGTTTTGATCACAGATTGAGACAGTGCCGGGAGGGGGAACCGAAGTAGACAGCTGAGAATAAGCTCGTTGACAGGGGAAGGTTTGGGAAGCTCTGGGCTGGCTAATAGACCTGCCAGCCTAGGTTAGTGAAATAAAGATGTCACCCTATACATCATATAAGCTGACTGCTCCCCAGAGACAAAGGGTGCGTCTATGCGTGTGTGTTTGGGGGGGGGGGGTGTCGGGGCTGGAGGAGTATAATGGGGTAAAGCAGCGGAGAAGAAGCTATGGAGCGAGAGTGAGGGGAGTGGAAGGCTTTTTTTTCTCATTAGCGTGGGATCCCATGGGATCCTTTTCTGGGTAGTAATGAACAGGAGTGCAAGGTGGTAATAGAGATGTGGGATGTTGTGGCAAATCAAGCCTTGAATAGGTCAGACTCTACTGGAAGCTTGAGGCCTAATTAGTTTGCAAATATGTTGAAATCAATCAGTGGCAGTGGACTTCCTTTAGCAGAACAAAATATAAGAAAATAATGTATTGTAACAGTGGTAAAAATGAAAACAGGGTCACAGTTTGACAGTGTATATGAGGGCAGGAAGTCGGGAGCTGGTATACCATAACTGCCCAGTCCTTAAAGGAATAGTTCTGGTGTTTCCAGTGGGGTTGTATGAGGTACTTATCCATAGTCAGTGTATTACCTACAACAGTAGATTTATTTTATTTATTCAACCTTTATTTAACCAGGTAGTACTCATTGAGATTAAGAATCTCTTTCGCAAGAGAGACCCGGCCCAAGACAGCAGCATTTAAACATACATTAAAGTTTCAGACGCCACAACATAAAACAAATGCAAAAATAAATACATAGCATAATATCATACAAAACACATTCAAATCAAGTGTTTGAAGCCAACGTTAAAGTGGAAATATTCAGAAACACAGACAGCTCCCGATTGACTCTGCTTCTAGGTCTTTCATTCATGTTTTAAATTCATCAAAAGTAATCAGATTTTCCAGTTTCAGCTTAGCTTACCAGGAAAAGGGAGTGGATTAGCTAAAGGCCACCTTACCTAGTTCTGTGCGGACCTTAGGTACAGATAACAAGTACAGGTCAGACGAGCGTAGGCTATAGCTGCCGGTGTTGTGCAAGATGACGGTCGGGTAAGTACCTCATACAACCCCAAATCATCTGAACTCTGCACTGACCTACAACTAGATGCTGGTCCAAAACCTGCAGCAAAGATGATCAGCATTCATTTTTCAAATCACTCCTGACATAAGCCAAATGTAACCTGCATTTAATGGGAGTTGTTATCATAATAATCATCGTCATCAACCATCAAAGACTAATCAGACAAGACTATGAGTCTGACCAGACAATGGATTCTATAGCTTCCGGTACTTGACAGTATTCAATACCCAGCACTACGCACATCCACATACTGTATTTTGGTCTGTACCAAAAATGTTTGGTATTGAGGTATACATCACACACAGTAGATTCCACACACAGGTTCTTAACCGTGTCCTAACTTAGCTTTTGACGCCACCTTTTGAGATCCAGTAAGAACCGCAGTGTTGGCAGGCCTCTGACACACACACACACACACACACACACACATTTACCTTTCAGTCATCTACTGCTGGCCAGTAAGTTCTGGATTGACCTTTGACCCCCCCCACCAAGGCTTTCGAAGTCAGGTTAGGTGTTTGAACACCATAGCAATCACTGCAATGTTTTTAGGGGGTGCTGCAGAACACCTGTCCTCTGTTCAAATGGCACAATATCAGGTTCACGGAGCAAGAAAGATCACACAGTAACCGCACGTTGTCCACAGTCCACCGTCTTCAGTTACACGTTTACGTCTCGTGTGTGTAATATTCTCAGGAAGATGAAGATGTGTGTTTATAAATGCATTTGTGTATAATGTGTTCATTAAGCTAACTGTTTGTCACTTGCTCTCTCTTAAGGGAAATGTCTTGCGATAATGAAGGCATTAGAGAAACACCGTATTCCCAAAAGACATTTTCCATTTCAGCCGTAAATATAGATGAAATAATCTAGTCAGCGTGTGTGTGTGTGTGTGTGTGTGTGTTGCCAGGTGGGGTGCTATATTAACTTGTCAGGGGAGACAATGGAGACATCTCTTAAGGCTTTTTCACCTCCTTGCGTTCTCCTCTCCTCCTTCCTCCCTCCCTTCTCCCTCTGCTTTCACCTCCTCCTCCTCCTCCTCCTCTCACTCTGTGTGAGTGTGTGTGATGGTTAACCTGCCCCCTCCCCTCTCTGCCATACACCTGACTTATGGCTGTGCAGTAATAATTTGCCAGACCTTGGCAGGCTGAGTGTACATTAGCATATAAATAGCAGATGCACTGAGTGCCCATCACAGTCGACTACATTTAATTTTTGGTTTATAAGATTGAATGGGTTTTTAAACGCAGCGCCATCAAACTTGCCAAGAGACAAATGAAGTCAGGGGAGCAGTTGTCCGAGGCGGCGCCCTCACATCATTTTTATAAAGGATAAGAGTCTTATTTAAGGGAGAGGAGGAGGAGGAGGAGGAGGAGGAGGAGGAGGAGAGAGGGTGAAATGCTAGAGAAGCTGAATAAGCAAGACACCTGTGGAAGTGGTTTAGTTTCTAATCCTGTTCAGACAGATATCAATCTTTCAAGCTGCTGAAGGTACATTATATGACCAAAAGTATGTGGACACCCGGACATTACACCCATATGTGAACTTCCCATTCCAAAACCATGGGCATTAATGTGCTGCTATACCAGCCTAGTTTCAGGCTTTCCACCAGATGTGGAACCTGTTCCAGGGACTTGCTCCCATTCTGCCACAAGAGCATTAGTGAGGTCCAACAGTGATGTTGGTTGTTCAGGTCTGGCTCACAATCAGCGTTCCTGTTCATCCCAAAGGTGTTGGATGGGGTTGAGGTCGGAGCTCTGTGCCGCCAGTCAAGTTCTTTCACACCAAACTGGGAAAACCATTTCTTAATGGAGCTAGCTTTGTGCACGGGGGAATTGCTCCTTTGTAAGTCAGGTTCACTGTACTCTCTTAACTGCATGAAATTGTCATACATTTCTTGTTTGAATGCCACCTGTTCATTAGGAGGAGATTTGATCATTAGCAAAACCTACACCCCTAAAATGGCCATATATACACTGATCAGCCATAACATTAAGACCACTGACAGGGGAAGTGAATAACATTGATTATTGTGTTACAATGGCACCTGGCAGTGGGGGGGATATATTAGACAGCAAGTGAACATTTTGAACTTTGTGTTGGAAGCAGAAAAAATGGGCAAGCGTAAGGATGTGAGCGACTTTGACAACAAGGGCCAAATAGTGCTGGCTAGACGACTGGGTCAGAGCATCTCCAGAACTACAGCTCTTGTGGGATGTTCCCAGTCTGCAGTGGTCAGGACCTACTAAAAGTGGTCCAAGGAAGGAAAACCGGTGAACCGGGGACAGGGTCAGACCCGAGGCTCATTGATGCACGTGGGGAGCGAAGGCTGGCCCGTGTTGTCTGATCCAATAGAAGAGCTACTGGAGCTCAAATTGCTGAAAAAGTTAATGTTGGTTCCGATAGAAAGGTTTCAGAACACACAGTGCATCGCAGTTTGTTGCGTATGGGGCTGCATAGCCGCAGACCGGTCAGGGTGCCCGTGCTGACCCGTGTCCACCGCCAAAAGCTCCTACAGTGAGCATCAAAACGACCACGGATCAATGGAAGAAGGTGGCCCGGTCTGATGAATCAAGTTTTCTTTTGCATCATGTGGATGGCGACGAGTTTGAGGTGTTGACTTGGCCTCAAAATTCTCCCGATCTCAATCCAATCGAGCATCTGTGGGATGTGCTGGACAAACAAGTCCGATCATCCCCACCTCGCAATTTACAGGACTTAAAGGATCTGCTACTGACGGCTTGGTGCCAGATACCACAGCAGACCTTCAGAGGTCATTCACAAAAATGTTACCAAAAAGTAAAAAGAAGAATTTCACACTGCTGAGCTTCAAG